>NW_024871017.1:0-47500 GCF_019054845.1 Dipodomys spectabilis | reverse complement strand
CAGGCTCTTAAAAAGTAGAATTCACTGGCTTCCTAAATAACTTCCTTTAAATGATCATGAGAAAATAAACAAAATGAAAACTTTAAAGACATTCCTTGATTTCGGTACTAGAGACACACACCCATTGATTTTTCCAGCATACTTCTAGATAACCTGTTGCTTATTTGTTTTACTACTGAAGAGGTTAGAACAATGAATAACATTGTATCCCAGGAACACGCCTTTTCAGTCCCCAGAATACTTCCCTAGTAATCTCTTGACAACAAAATAACCAGCAAACGTTAACCATACGAATGAAATAACCTGCAAACATTAACAATACCAATGAAAAGTGCGCTGCACAACCCAAATCAAATCGCTGCCTGGATCCCATTCAGATCTCACGTGAGCGGTCTGGACATTTTGAAAAACCTCCAAATCAGACGCCAATTAAAAAAAAAAAAACTCAAAGAATCAGAGTCAAGTTCAGCCAGGTGTACAAGACCAGTCCCCAGGAACTGAAGGGAAAAATTAAAATCAGGCAGAAATCGTGGAAACGAAATCTCAACATGGACCACAACTCTTCTTGTCTTTTGCAACTGGGTCCGAATTAAGGCATTGATAAACTGAGCAGAATCACAGCTCCAGCGCTAGTGTTTTGTGGGTTTTTTTCCCCCAAGAATAGTGATTTCTTCCTCAGTATGCCCAATTTTCTCATGTGTAGGGGGAAAAAAAGTAACTTGGCTGCGATAGGCCACTCCGAAGGAAAAGGTCACAATGCCACCACACTTGTGAACATGAAAACTGCCCAAAGAATCAACCCTCGGCGCTTTACTGCAGGTGTGGGCATTATCACCTAGAAACTCACCCTCTATCGGTGGAAGGAAAAGTGTCTGTCACTCAAAACACCAGAACCACACGACTGCACTGGAAACCTGGCCCGGGCACGTGCATTTTGACATTCATTTTGGCCATTTTGAATATGTATGCCAGGTCCAAAAATACGTCGGTAACAAAATGAGTTACAAGGCAGGACTCGAGAGCTTGTGACTCATGACTCGAGAGCTCGTGAGCTGTTACCAAAAGTCACACTCCTTTGGACATTGTAGAGTTGGCTTGAAAATGCAGAGCGGTCACGGCTAATTATCCCGGTTTAGGTGCTGGAGCCGTTTTCCTACTCCAGTGAATAAAGCTGCACAATTCTGTCCCACACCCGAGGTGCTCTGATGGGAGCTGAAAATGGTCGATAAGAAAAGCTGGCTGTGAATTAAGCTGCAAATGACCGAAATCACCTGAACGTCTCAGGGAGGTGTTTGCACCCCAGAACTTAGCCAGAGATGAGAAAATCCTGTCCCAGGACCGTCAGATTCCCAGCTGACACCACCACGCGGAGGGCCGCAGGCGCTACAAGATTCTGTTTCTCAGGTTGAGAGGACAGGGCTCAGACATAATGTGGCCAGCTCATCAGCGGCACTGATTCAGAAGCCTGGTCCTCTGTGTTCCAGCGTGAGGGACCCCAACAATTGGCCGGTTTCATCTAAAGTTTTATATATATATAACTTTATATATATGTGTGTATATATATACTTTATATATATGTGTGTGTATATATTTATATACACACATATATTTGTATATATATACACACACATGCATATATACATATACGTGTGTACACACACACACAGATCCTGAAGTTGTTAGTTGTATGCACGAAGATTTGGGCTATTCAACATCACAGGTGATCGGTGCCTTATCTGGATGCTGCCATAGGAACATCACGCCCAGCCTTGATAAACCTACGCGTTAGGATTGGACCTTAAAGAGTTTCATCATCCCTTAGAGGTGAATGCAACAATGGTTCAAACGCAGAGAGAGACAGAAATCTCCCAGGAGGAAAAACGAGCTATTGTTGTCTGGTAGAGAAAAATCAATTTAGCTTCTTGAAATCACGGACGCACTCGGGACGGTGACATCAAGGTAGAAGTACCACAAATCCCTAAAACCATCAAAGCCGTAAACTGCAAGCTCTTCCTATGGCTTTTCAGTTTTATCCAGCAGGGCAAAACCTTGGTGGAGGGGTTGGGGGGCAGTTTCCGGTAACTTCTCTGAAACTGATGGAAATGAGAAACTCATGGAAAAATCATTTCTCCACTGAGTTATTACTATGAATTTTTTAGCCATATAACAAAACAGGTTAATTTTACCCTCAAAGAACATTGTTTCTCATTTCAATTTTTTTTCCCTGCCTATACTTCACAATAGATAATTACAAGTGTAATCATTATTGGTCATTGGCCATTAATTTGTTTCGGTGTGTGTACCTCAGTGGGCAGTAATTACTGCACAGCCTCAATCAGATATCATTAACAAAATGAGAAGACCAGAGAAAATATGTTAATTACTGTAAGTGCTCCACTGGTCCCTCTCAGGAATACACAAGTCTAACAATTAAAACCACACTTACTTTTTGCCAGGCAAGTACAGGAAAGGAAGAAGAATAAAAAGACAGTGCTCCGTCATGTGAAGAAACGATGTGGAGAAATCATATTATTCCTCCCTTTAAATTCATAGCCACAACCGTAACGACCCGCAGAACACAGTTCCTGCACCAAGAAGCAACTTCATCAAAGCTCTTGCTAATCATGGGGGGGTTGATTCACGACTCTACCTAGTTACAATTACAGTGAGAGTCAGCTTAAAATGATGGACACGTTTTCATGTGGGTTTGAAGGATGTGTAGCGCGCATTACCTGGATTTCCTCCTGGCCTGTGTAGAAATGGAGCAGGGAATGTTTTGAATACGCCAGATTCGGACCGTGGTAGGGGCTGGGAAGCTGGCTGCAGGGTTCCGGACGCTTCTTCTCCGGGCATCTGTAGCGGGTGACGCCTGGGCGGGGAGGGAAACGCCGCCGCGGCTCTCTCCAGCGTTGGCTCTCCTGTCCTCCTCCGCGTCCGTCAGGACGTCCTAACTCATCTGTCCCCAGCCCAGACACACGTGCACACGCTCCCCTGCCCGCACACACACGTGCACATGCTCCCCTGCCCGCACACACACGTGCACACGCTCCCCTGCCCCCACACACACGTGCACACGCTCCCCTGCCCGCACACACACGTGCACACGCTCCCCTGCCCGCACACACACGTGCACACGCTCCCCTGCCCGCACACACACGTGCACACGCTCCCCTGCCCGCACACACACGTGCACACGCTCCCCTGGCCGCACACACACGTGCACACGCTCCCCTGCCCGCACACACACGTGCACACGCTCCCCTGGCTGCACACACACACACACACACGTGCACACACTCCCCTGGCTGCACACACACACACACACACACACACGTGCACACGCTCCCCTGGCTGCACACACACGCGCACACGCTCCCCTGGCTGCACACACACATGCACACGCTCCCCTGGCTGCACACACACGTGCACTCGCTCCCCTGGCTGCACACACACGTGCACACGCTCCCCTGGCGGCCCGGCCTTTCGAGTCTTGCTTGCCGCCTGGCGTTTGCATCTCAGACCCAGATCCTGCAGCTGCTGCTGCCTTTCTCGTCTTGCCTTGGGTCCCCCCCTCCCCCCTCCTCCCCTCTCCTCCCCCCGTCTCGTTTACCCTCCTTCTTCCGCAGGTCTCAGGCCCTCCCAACCACTCCAGCTGCAGCTTTTACAACCAGCTGTTGGGGGGTCTTTTACACACGATCCCGCTTCCCCCCGAAGCCTTCCTGACATGGGCTTGGGGCACGCAGGTTGCTCCCGGGTTTCCAGATGCGAAGTCGGGAACATGTCAGGGTCCTCCAGCCTCCCGGCCTCCGTGGAGCCATGCAAGCCACGCTTGATTTCATTGTGCACTCCTGAAGCCGCAGGGCTGGACGTGAACAGACAGCCGCGCTGCCCACACCGCCGCAGGACCGGGGAACAGCGAGAGGACGCCGTATGTGGCTTAAAAAAATATTCCCAAACGTAACAGCATTTAAAACAGCCGTGTACCACTCATCCCAGCGCTGCCTATAAGAGGGATGCGGCCGTCGGAAGAGCTCCCCGAGCTCCTACTCCGTGATGGGAAGACAGTCTACCCACAGCGGCAACGCACTTAGAAGCTTTTAAAACTAACACATTGATGATACCTCAAAGCCCTCTGACCCCTCCACTCAAGTAGCCTCTGGCCTTCTAGATTCCATCCTGCGCTTATATTTTCAGAATAACCAGAACTCCCACTTCTAAAGAGTCCTTATCATGTTGAATCACAGTTCCTGGGTGATTGTCTCCCCAAGCAAACTATAAAGTCCGAGAAATCAAATTTTGTATCTAATATCTAATATTATATTATAAGGCTGGGAAGGTGGCTCCGTGGTAGAGCGCTTGCCTTGCACGCATGAGGCCCTGGGTTCAATTCCTCAGCACCACAGAAGCAGAAAAAGCTGGAAGTGGCGCTGTGGCTCAAGTGGTAGAGTGCTCGCCTTGAGCTGAAGAGCTGAGGGACAGCGCCCAGGCCCAGAGTTCAGGCCCCACAACCGACCAACAAACTTATATATTTATATAATTAAATTCATATATTATATATAATATGATGATAATAATTACATATAATATTTTGTATTATAACCTATATTAATAAATCTGTTTATCTGATGAACTAATTGGAAAAAACAGGCTCAGGTAAGAATACATTTTTGCAGTTATTTAAAGTTATGAAGTAGTTGTAAGACACCTTTAGAAAAGGGAAGTGAATTCGCTTGCCTTCATGATGAACGTGCCTTACGTATCATTGTTCTCTTAACGCTCATCCTCTGTCTCGATGAGCTTTGAAGCGGCTGCGCTGTTCTGATCCTCCGGGACAGGGCCATTCTGGGAGCCGGAGCCTTGGAAACCCTGCTGAAGAGTTTCAGGTTTCTGTGTAGCATTTACCAGTGTCCGTGTTCACAGGGACGCCGTCCGCACGGCAGAAGCTACGCGCAGTAACAGACCGTAGTCCCTTCCCTGCTGTAAACGCAGCTCTCCTACAAACATGCGCCCAGCCAAGACCTGAGGTTTGCTTGGTGTTTTTCTCTCACACCCAGTGTAGATAGGCCTGGCGGCAGAAAAGCAGGTTCACACACTGTGTAAGACAGGCCACAAGTCTAAATCCAGAAAACGCCTGGCTTCAAAACAAAGCTACACTTGAGCATCATCTGAACCAACGAAGAGAAGAACGGATCAGTGGCACCGCTAACATAAACTCAATCTGTATGTTTTCAAAGTAGATCCAAAGCCCTCCTGCCATCCCACCACCCCGGAGGCTAAAACAGGAAGACCCGGAGTTAGAAGCTAGCCTGGGATACATATGAAGGCCTTGTCTCCGAAAACAAAGAAAGAAAAGACAGATGGAAGAAAGGAAGGAAGGGATGAAGGGATGGAAGGAAGGAAGGAGGGAGGGAGAGAGGAAATGAGGGAGGGAGAGAGGGAGGGAGGGAGGAAGGAAAGAAGGAAGGAAGGAAGGAAGGAAGGAAGGAAAGAAGGAAAGGAAGGAAGGAAGGAAGGAAAGAAGAAAGGAAGGAAGGAAAGAAGGAAGGAAGGAAAGGAAGGAAGGAAGGAAGGAAAGGAAAGAAGGGAAGGAAGGAAGGAAGGAAGGAAGGAAGGAAGGAAGGAAGGAAGGAAGGAAGGAAGGAAAGGAAAGAAGGAAAGGAAGGAAGGAAGGAAGGAAGGAAGGAAGGGATGAAGAGATGGAAGAAGGAAAGAAGGAAGGAAGAAAGGAAGGAAGGAAGGAAGGAAGGAAGGAAGGAAGGAAGGAAGGAAGGAAGAGGGGAAGGGAGGGAGGGAGACGAAGGAGGGAGGTCGCGGCATGGAGGCCCCGCATTTGCCAGGCTTCCTCCTCCTCCCTAGGGAGTCCTCCTCCCTGTGTAACCGACTGCAAGAGAGAAAGACGGCTCTGATCCCACAAGGCCCCAGAACCACCACCTGCAGCTCCCCATCAGCTCTCGAAAACAGGGTGAATGAATGAATGAATGAATGAAACTGCAGCGTGAGCATCACGCTGCCTTCCCACTGTGGGCAGCCCTGAGGATTGAACTCAAGGCCCAACACTTGCTAAGTCGGTGCGCTGCCCCTCGAACTGCGCCTCAGGTCCCTCATTTTGCCGGTCGAGGCTCCGTGACTCACCTGCCAGGGCTGGCTCTGATCCTGGGTCTTCAGGCCTCCGGCTCCTGAGTAGCTGGGGTTACAGGCGTGAGCCACGTGCCCCGGCGTGAAAGTAGCTCCTGTATTCTGTCTAATGACTGATTGTATTTCATTGTTGCCCAACCCAGTTGGTCTTTCTGGAATCTTCTCCCTGGCTGCTGGGTTTCTCTTCTCACGTCACCTTCTCGCTTTCTCCTTCGCAACCCTTTTCCCTTAGACACCATTTGCACAAAGGGGCTCGGTAGCTCTCCTCGTTCCTCTTGAGCCCGTTTCTGAAGGCAACAGCTGGGAAGGCCTGCTCGAAACTCAGCTCGGGCAGGCTCCGCGCGGCACCTCCCTGAGCCTCCCTCATCTGGTCCTGGATCTCGGAACACAGCCCATAAACCAGACTTCGGTGGCGCGGCCCCTGGGATGCAGGTCAGGGCACCAGCTCCTTGGTTCCAGAGCCCAAAGCCACGTAGTTCAGGTTACACACAGGTGACCCAAGTGACCGAGACTCTTATCATTTCTACCTAAACAGCATGGCTCTGCCACCAAATCGTCCATAACACAGGCAATCAAGCATCATTTTCCTCTGATGGCAGGCTGTACTAAATCCTACTTTTAAATCATGCCACCCACTCCTGTGTGGTTGATAAACGCGTGTTCAAGCAGAGACTTCCTTGGTGGCTCTTCTGGTAACGGGAGCCGGCGGCGTTCAGAGTTGAAACACATAATGGTCTTATTACTTCTGCCTCTGCCTGACAGCGCATCTCACCAAAAATGGCAAATAACTATCGGTGATTGCAAATAATTGTTATTACCAACAGTAATACCAGTTGCTTTTTTTCAAGAAAAAAAAAAAAAAGCTAACCTACACGTGCAGGATCACTTACCAAGCCAAATGGAATTCCATGCTGTGATTTCATGTATTGTATACAAAAGGAATTCTTCTTGTAAACTTATTGACACCATTGGTGGCTGTGACAGTCAAGACCCTGATATGACTGGAGGATTTTGTTTGTTAAAAAGCACCCAAGTAACCACTGAACACATTTTTAGATAATATTGGCGTCCATCGCCGATCCCTATAAACTACAGAATGACAAAAGAGAAACTTGAAAGGCCAAACAGGAAAAGAAAACAACAGCCTGTTTCCTAAAATCCAATCATATTTTTTTTCAGGAATTAAATGCTTTTGATGACTCCACAGTCCCCAAATTGACGACACCATTCAAAAACCACAAAAACCTAATGCAAGCCGAATCTCATTTTAACCCGCCAACAGAAGGGAATACTTGGGAGACTCGAAAAACTAAAAAAAAAAACAAAAAGATACACAATACCTACCTCGTCACGCCGATCCAGAGACCCACTTCACGATGATAAATGTCTACGATATGGCAGGGGAAAAAAAGAGAGAGCATGCATTTGTCTTCACTATGGAGAAACTTCCGTGATTTGTAGAAAAGTTTTGCGCTTAATTAAACCGTGGTATGCGGGATCCGAACGCCGCTTCCTTATGTGGCTGCGGAAGCATCTGGCGGCCTGGGCTCTGGCACTGTGATTTATTCTGATGCTAGGTGGTTCTGCTCCCGTGGACGCATTTCCTGTGACATGAATTTGAATCACTCTGAGCTCCGAAAAGGTCCATTGTGACAGAAAACATGTGGCTTGACTTCTCTCCGTAGAGAATACCAGAAAACTCCGCTTGCCAAACAAGGATTGTAGGTATTTGCACACTCCTAAATGGAGAGAGAGAGAGAGAGAGAGAGAGAGGGAGAGAGAGGGAGGGAGAGAGAGAGAGAGAGAGAGAGAGAGAGAGAGGGAGAGAGAGAGCGAGCTTGCTGTCTTCTGTGAAGTAGCCTGCTCCTTGTTATGCATGTTCTTTTCAACAGCCCACTTAAAGACTTCCTAAAAGCTTCAGAGCATGTGTTATTTTTTTTTTTTCTGTTGGTCTTGGGGCTTGAACTTGGCGCCTGGCTCGGTCCTTAAGCTCTTGTGCTTAAGGCGAACACTCTCTTACTTTATTTAAGCCACAGCGCCACTTCTGGTTTTCTTGGTGGTTCATTGGAGATCAGAGTCTCATGGTCTTTCCTGCCCGGGCTGGCTTTGAACCGGGATCCTCAGCTCTCAGCCTCCTGAGTGGCTGGGATGACAGGCGTGAGCCCGGTTATCACCGCCAGCACGCAGGTGTGAACAGAGGCTGTATTCCACACGCGTGTTTAGGTGGAGTGTTTTCTCCTGCATTCCAGCCTCCATACTCATAAGAAACTCAGGCAAAGAACTAACAGGATGATCATTTCCTTCCATAGTCCGAGATTGCTTCTTGCTTTCTATTGTTGTTGTTGTTGCTGTTGTTGTTGTTGTTGTTGTTTGTCCCACCCTCTCCCCAAAGGCAAGAGCATGCTGAAGTGGAGTCAGTGGCCCACCTGTAGGGGGGTGGTGCTCATGTGGCCAGGGCTGGGCAGCCCGGAACCTGCGTGTGCAGAAACCCAGCCCCGTGGGCGGTGCCAGGAGGAATGGCTGCGTCTACAGGCTCAGGGGCAGAGCCTAGGGCCCGGGTTCAAGCCCCGTGATCAACAAGCGGAAAAGGAAATGCAAGTGTGTCTACACCTGCCAAGGAAGAAAATGCGTGCTGTCCCCCCCCCCCCCCCCCCGGCCTCTCAGCCCAGGCTGCGTGGGGCCTCCGGCGGGCGCTGACCTCCGGCCTCCCACAGGACACCAAGACACGGTGGCCGAGTCTCTGGAACCACGGCACCAGACCAGCCGTTAGCCAAGACCCCATCTCAGTGGAGAGGCTGAGCATGGCCATTCGCTCAGCTGGTGAACACATAAATAGGAGGATCGCATCCGGATTGGCTGGGGGGGGAAGGAGAAGGGGGGACACCGACTGTATTTGCAAAACCCACGGAAAAGGGCCAGGGAGTGTGGCTCAAGCGGTAGAGCACCTGCGCGGCAAAGGCGAAGCCTGGACACCTGCGTGTGCAGGTGAATCCCCCCTGTGAAATGACCGGGCACAGTCGGACCGGGCACCACAGAGACGCAACTCAGTGGCTCAGAGCTGTGGATGAGGAGCCGCGGGGCCAGCCTGGAGCCGCTGGCCTGCGCGGACGCTCACCACCACGGCTCACGGAGGGGAGCCGAGGCGGGAAACCACCCAGCCCCTGCGGAAGGCATCCAGTCGTGTGGCATCAGAGAGGTTTCCTGCGCCTAACCCTGACCTGCGCGCGCGGCTCCATCTTGAAGACTTTGCTGAGCGCCTGGGCGCCTTCCTCCTGCCTCTCCTTGCTGATCTTCCACACCCTCATCAGAAAAACACCCACGGCGGAGACTCACTACGGAAGCAGCTGCGGACACCAGCGGGAAGCGGAGGGCCCGAGCCGCGGCCTTCACATGAGACCGAATGCCGCGTCAAAATTAACTTCACTGATATTTTATTTATGACCCAATGAATTAATAATCAAGGGCATTTGCATGGGCAAGTTTGTTTTGTTGTCTTTTTTTTTTTTTTAAGCAGTGGCACGTCCTTAGACTGAATGAGCGTTTCTCTTCAAGACCCGCTGCAAACAGCAGCAGCGTGGAACACAGGGAGATAAGTGATGAGCTTTTTTTAGTTTTGGTCGGTCGTGGGGCTTGAACTCGGGGCCTGGGCGCTGTCCCTCAGCTCTTCAGCTCAAGACACACACTCTACCACTTGAGCCACAGCGCCACTTCCAGCTTTTTCTGCTTCTGTGGTGCTGAGGAATCGAACCCAGGGCCTCATGCATGCAAGGCGAGCGCTCTACCATGGAGCCACCTTCCCAGCCCTAGATTGGTTTTTTTTTCCCCCTGGCTTGCGTGGGCTAGCCTGGCCTCCAACATGTAACCTTGCTTCTCAGCCTCCTCTAGGGCTCAGGTCCTCCTGCTGAATGTGGCACACCATCCCTACCTCCCCTGCTTTCTCCCATGCCTCCCTTGTTAAAGTTTCTGTTGCTCATCTATTGATCCCATTACAATCCTGTTTTTGTCGATGCTTTATCTGCGGTGCCCTAGAACAGCTCTCGCCCAAGGCTAGCTCAAATACCAATAAAACAACACCTCATAAATACCAGGAGTGCTCGGTGACTCAATGCCAAGGCCCCGGGAGGCGTATACCCATTTCCTTGCTGATAAACGTTTACCCTGTCTCCCGGGCACACACGCCTATATGCATGCGTCCCTAGAGTGAGTGTCAAAACAAAAACAAAAACAAAAGCGGAAGTGTGAGGGCAAATATTTGTACTTCAGCGGCTTCTGTGAGCACACCTGCTCTTTCCAAGAACCGTCTATGAAAGCGCTTCTTCAGAAACCCGCCTCCCGTATTGGAGTCTGCTAAGCTATGCTCTCCGGTCTTTGGCTGGGGAGATGCTCTCCGCCCTCCTCACCTTTCACACCCAACTCAGTAGCGGGGTGCTGCCTGGGGGGGCGGGATACCGGGGACACAGGACCGCGTGACAGGCAGCTGTGTCCCCTGCTCCACAGTTCCGCCCGCGGAGGTCACTTACAGCAAACGTGCTCCATTTCTGCAGGGTTAGAAGCACTGAGTCCACACACACAAAGAAACGGTGAGGACGCCTGTCATCCCAGCTACTCGGGAGGTTGGCGGCTTGAAGCCAGCCAGGCCAGAAAAATTAGGGAGTCCCTTATCTTCAGTGAACCACCAGAAAACTGGAAGTGGAGCTGTGGCTCGAAATGGTAGAGCGCTTGCCTTGAGTGCAAAAGCTCAGGGACAGTGCCCAGACCTCAGGATGGACTGGGGGAGGGGAGAGAGAGAAAGAGAGAGACAGAGAGACAGAGAGAGGGGGAGGGGGAGGGAGAAGGAGAGGGAGAGAGAGAGCACAAAGAAATGGTTTATTCAGGGGCTGGGAAGGTGGCTCAGTGGTAGAGCGCTTGCCTTGCATGCTCAAGGCCCTGGGTTCGATTCCTCAGCACCACATAAGCAAAAAGAAAAAAGCCAGAAGTGGTGCTGTGGCTCAAGTGGTAGAGCGCTAGCCTTGAGCTGAAGAGCTGAGGGACAGCTCCCAGGCCCAGAGTTCAGGCCCCATTACTGGACCCAAAAAAAAAAAAAAAAAAGAAATGGTTTATTCATTTGGATTGGATCTTTACCCATTACATACAAATACTGAATTGTTACACCACACCCTACAAAGAGGTACAGTTATGTCTACTTAAAAAAAGAAAATATTTTCAATACTGGAGAGAGAAGAGAGAGAGAGAGAAGGAAAAAAGGAAGGAAGGAAAGAAGGAAGGAAGGACAGGAGGGAGGGAGGGAGGAAGGAAGGAAGGAAGGAAGGAAGGAAGGAAGGAAGGAAGGAAGGAAGGAAGGAAGGAAGGAAGGAGGGAGGGAAGGAAGGAAGGAAGGAAAGAAGGAGGGAAGGAAGGAAGGAAGGAAGGAAGGAAGGAAGGAAGGAAGGAAGGAAGGAAAGGAGGGAGGGAGGAAGGAAGGAAGGAAGGAAAGGAGGGAGGGAGGGAGGAAGGAAGGAAGGAAGGAAGGAAGGAAGGGAGGAGGCAGACAGGACTCAACTCCTTTGTCAATCACTGACCCACGCAGTTCCCTCGGTGGCTCTGTCAGTCATTCCCTTGGCTAAGTGTCCCCGGCTCACGTTCTATAGATCTGGGCCTCAACCCATTTCACACTGGTGGTAATTTATGTGTTCCTAGGCCTGATGTTTTCATTCTGAGCCCCCAGAATCCTGCATCTCCGTGTGCACCCTTGCGTCCTGGCGGCGCGTAAGGCTGAGACAAACCCGTCAGTCGACGGAATCATCTTTTCTATTTCCTTCAATAAGGTTGATTCCGCTGCCCCGGGGACGCTAATCCAAGCTCTCTCCAGGGAAGCTCAGGGGTATGAATTTCTGTCCAGTATCTCAGCGACCTAACCTTATGCGGCCACCGAGGACACTTTCAGAATGGATTATACACCTGTGTGTATATATAAGTGTACGTACACACATACACATACACATACATTAGAGAAACGGGAAATCGTTCTAGTGGAAATAGGAAGTACTAGTAGAAACTCTTCTTTTAAAAGCCCCACTGGTGAGGTATTCTGGGACACACTGTGGCATTGTATCCTCACCAGCAGTGACACGGTCCGGGTGGTCACCTGCCCCCCTTGAAGGAAGCCCAGCGCTCAGCATAGGGATGCCCGCCCCTAGCTCCGCGACGCGGTTCGCTGAGCAACGAGCCAGAAGCACCATGCCAACAGATCTCACCCGAGTACTACGGGCACACGGGGCAGCCGCCACCACAGAGCGGAGCAGGGTCGGGAAGGTCACTCAAGGTCGTTTCCATCCAGACAGTTAACCTAAGTCTCTCTGGCTCCAAAAGTCACGCCTGGGTCCAATATACCACGTGCATCAACCACACTTCAAAACAACCACAACAATAATGACAAATTGTGGATGTGAAAGTGATGTCTTTAATATTACAATGACTCTTACATTTTTATTTCTCCCGTTGGAATCCCTCTAAGAGGATTTTTTTGCCCCCTGTACTAATTCATTTGAAAACACTGTAAGCCATCATGGTTTATAATAAGTTGGCATTTATTATTACATGGCCAAATGTTATCTCATGGAATACGTGCTCTTTTCTTTAAGCAGCTAGGAAGGGTTGTGTGTCAGTCAATAAATAGATACCAGACACAGACACAAGAGAAACAGATTACAAGAGAAATGTGTAATGTCATTACTTTAAGCCAATAGCAAATACGATAATATTCAATGTTTCATACTTCATAATGCCCACATGCTGTATGATATATTTGTAGAGTGAGTGTTCGGGCTTCATAAGGAACTAGACTTGGTTTATATTTGGAAACCAGGGCTGGAGACTGGCTCTGTATTACGGCATCTGGATTATTCTAGTGGCAGTGAAAAGCCCTGGTTTCAATCCCCAGCACTGCAAAATAAAATCATAAAAGGAAGTAGTAAAATTTTTAAAAAGGACTATAGGGATATCATTCAATAGAAGATTGTTTGCCTGTCATATACAAAGCCCTGGATTTAGGGCCTTGATACCCAATACCACAGAAATCAAATGCAAGGATAAAAATCAAAATCACTTATATAAAAACTTTCCTTCTAGTAAAATCTGTTCCTTAGTGGAAGACAAAGAAGTTAAACTGTGCTTGAACTGATTAATTTTAGTGTGTTGGGTATGTAATAATTTATAGGTTAAATGGAATTACTGATGAACTCAGATCTGTAAAAGAAGGTGAATATATTCATTTCTATAACAACAAAAAAAAAGTGTGAAGGGGGGCTGGGAAGGTGGCTCAGTGGTAGAGCGCTTGCCTTGCATGCATGAGGCCCTGGGTTCAATTCCCCAGCACCACATAAGCAGAAGAAAAAAAAGTGTGAAGGAAGACACCTAGTATTTATACCTCATTAACAGCTAATGACCCTGTGAAACTTCTTGGAAAACTGAAGCATTCTGACATGCATTATTTTTTTTTTGGTTAAAAGATAATAAATGATTTTAGTTTGTTGGGGAAATAATATTCCAATATGTCTAGTTTATTATTCTTGTTGGACAGCAGTAATGTGAATCACCTGCCTGTCATCAATAAACCACAGAAGGAAAGCTGGAAGCATCTGAGCTCACACGGATGTGTACGGGAAGGCAACTAATTCCTCTTTAGATTTGCAGTCATCATTTAAGAACAAAACAACACACCTGAACCCCTTGATCAGAAAATAAGTTCTGAGGTGTCAACATCTCTCTACCAGCTCAACAGGACCGAGAGGGGACAATGGAGCAAAGCCCCGGGGGATGGAGTCCATGCACTAACTCACTGGACACTCCAGCAGCCTTGGCCCCTCCCTCGCATCCCGCCCGGAACCTTCCGGTACACTACGTTCCTGAGAACGCGAGGCTTGTCAGCGGCTGTGGAGGACGCATGGAGTATCAAATTAAATTTCTTTTACCTATTTATTCTCTTCAGAAAGCCCAAACTTCCATTTTGGTGACTTTTATTCAAACTCACTGCTGTTAAATTGCAAAATGCAATGCCTTTGTCCTCGGGACCATGACAGAGAACTTTATCTGCATTCACACCGCCCACCGGTTTGTGATATTTCAATAATAAAACAGCAGGACCGAAGGCTCATGAAGAGAAATCTGACTAATTACCTGTTAGATGATAGATGGTGCTCACTCTCCGATGCCACTCGCTGAAAACAAAACACCACCAGGTACCCGAGGTGCGGTCACCTCCTGACAAATCCAATTCCTTTCGCCTGCGGTGGACAGGGGCCAGGAAGTTTTACCTCTACCTCTCCTGTGGCACAGGGTTTTAACTTTAAAATGTGCATAATGCTATTTTAATAAATATCATTGTGTTTTAAGTAAACTGGTGTTTACATGCCTGGCATAGTCATATCTCAAGCTCAGGGCCTTTCGCTAGACAGATCGGGGAGGAATTCGCAGGGTGCCTTGGTGCCCTGCCCTTGTGAAGGGTTGAGTGGACTCAAAGGAGTTTTCCTATTTCCTTCCTAAGTTTAACTCCGGTTGTTCACAGCAACTCAAACGACTGTGTTTACTCTTCTTCGAGTCGAAGGAACATTCTGCATGAGATCCCAAGAGCAGAATCCCCAATTGACACTACCACGCTCCAGCACGTGACAGTTTAAACAAAAGTCAGACCTGAAAACAGCCCCACACCCCCCACACCTTACCCATTCCAGGTACAGTCAACATTGGGAATTCACGGCTAAGCCCAGTGCCACCGGCTATGCTAAAACCAAGAGTACTAGGGAAAGATGGAAAAATGGAAGAAAGACTGTTTGCTTTCCTCTTGGGTCTTGGAGATCCAAAGTTTACAGAAGTACGTTCAAACATGGCGCAGCTTCATGGACAGATCATCTGACGGCAGCTATCAAAACCTAGGTGCTGGGCCAGGAGGGCAGCTCACGGCTGCAAAAACTGCTACTCAAGAGGCTGAGCTGTCAGGAACTGGTTTCGAAGCCAAGCCTGACCTTCAACTAACCAGAAAAATGTCAGCAGCAGAGGTGTGGCTCCAGGAGTAAAGCACCAGCCTCGAGCAGAAAGCAAAGGGAGAGTATCCTGATCCTGAATTCAAGCCTAAGACCAGCACCAAAAATAGAAAGGTAGGTAGATAGACAGACAGACAGACAGACAGACAATGATACATCCATCCATACATATGCCCCAGGTGCCGGTAGCTCACGCCTGTCATCCTAGCTACTCAAGAGGCTGACAGCTGAGGATCCAGGTTCAAAGCCAGCCTGGGGAGGAAACTCTGGGAAACTCTTATCTCCAATAAACCACCAGAAAACTGGAAGTGGCACTGTGGCTCAAGGGGTAGAGCGCTCGCCTTGAGCTGAAGAGCTGAGGGACAGCGCCCAGGCCCTGTTCAAGCCCCATGACCAACACAACAACAACAAAAATCCTCAGGGACAGCACTCAGGCCTGTGTTCAAGCCCCAGAAATGGCACAAAAGTCATTTTTTTAACACACTAGTACAAAAATGGGAAAGACTGCATCTCCTCTTAGTGAGCTTTCAAACAAGTATTAAAAACATAGGTTTCCCAAGAATAAACATAGTAATGGTTGTATTTAACATTAGTAAAAGCCAGTCTTATTATTAACCTATATCAACTATATATATATATATATATATGTATATGTATGTATGTATGTGTGTATATGTGTGTGTGAGAGTGTATGTATGTATGTGTGTATGAGTGTATGTATGTGTGTGTATGTGTGTGTATGTGTGTATGTATGTGTGTGTGTGTGTGTGTATGTATGTGTGTTTAAAAGACATCAGAGTTAGGCTGTTGTGAAGACTGAAGAATGACAGGAAGACACAGGTAAAGATCACCCAGCCTCCAACCAACAGAAGATCCTACAGCATGTCTACTGAAAACGTAACGTGCAAAAGGGGAAAACAGAAATAAAATGTGTTCGCACATGTGAAAAGGCTAAAAGAAATGCAAGCCTTTATGTGCGAGACCCACAAACACAGGCGCTGGCGTCCTGGCAGGGCAAGCCGGACTCGTTTCCTCCTGTGCCCCAGCTTCCCACATCCTCAGCGGCCGGGTAGCCTGAGCTCTACGACAGAGCAGGAAACAGAGGGCTCGACATGGAATGGAGGGCATTCAGGTCACGCCCCACAGTGCCAACGCCAAGCCCCTCTGGGCACCAGTGACCGGCGGCATTCCCTCAGCCGGTCACCCTGGAAGCCACCTCAAGCATCCGCCCAGGGGCCCCCAGGCAAGAAGCATCCAGACCACCTCCACCTCCATCAAGCGGGTTTGGGATGATAGAGAACAGGACAGACAGCAGCCCTCACTCTTACATCTAAGTTGTAATTCTGTTCCAAGATGGTGGAGTCACTCCATGGTCTGTATAGACACACACACACACACACACACACACACACACACACACACACACACACACGGGCCCCGGTGCATAAACACAGCCAGTGGCCAGTTCACGTGGGCTAATTGTACCTACACTGAGTTCACTAGCTGAAGGTTAAATGAGGCATTGCATTATTTTTTGACTGTGTGTGTATCTGTCTGTCTGTCCCCAGGCTGGAACACAGGGCCCGGGCACTGTCTCTGAGCTGTTTTGCACAAGGCTAGCCACTCTACCATTTGAGCTTTTCAGTCCCCAGCTGGAGATCAGAGTCTCACAGACTTCCCTGCTGCCCGGGCTGGCTTTGAACCGCAATCCTCAGATCTCAGCCTCCTGAGTGGCAAGGGTTTCAGGCGTGAGCCACTGGCACCAGACAGTCTTTTGACTCTGTTCGAAGGCATTTTCTCATCCACATTATGAGGTGGGGAAGACGGAGCTGCGGGATAAACAATGGCGGCCACAGGCCTTTGAGACAAGCAGCCTTGTCTGCTAGAACCAGTCCAGTGCTTTATTATTTTCTCCACCCTGAACCTCTATAATTCCAGAGTCGACTACAAATAGACGCGTATCAAATCGCAACAATAGCAGCAAAAGAATGGAGGGAGGAAAAAATAAGAAAGAAAGCAATGTGGGCCCAGAGAAAACTCAAGCGAAGAGCCCGGTCTGGGGTTTTGTCAATGATCCTCCTCTTCACTGGTTAAAATGTAGAGCGCACGCGGTTCACCCCTGTAATCCTAGTTACGTGGAGGCTGAGATGTGAAGATCGCAGTGTGACGCCAGCCTGGGCAGGAAAGGCAATAAGGATTCCCATGCCCCGATTAAACACGAGGAGCAACCAAAAGCTCCAAGCCGGTCCTGAGCAGGGGCTGGGACCCGGCTCCCAGACAGAAAGGATTCATGGTCTAAGACAGGCTCCCACCACGGTGCGGGTTCGAGTCCATGGGAGGATACCTGCTTACGACACACCAGAGGAAGAAAACCAGGACAGCGTTGATGGGGGAGAGGAACAAACTAAACTCCACCACGTCCTCGCCCAACCCCAGATCCCACTACGAGCTACAGCCGAGAATGCCACCCGAGGCTACAGACGTGTTCTCGGGCTCTAGCTCAAAGGGTCCACAGGACCGCCGGAGGTCAGGTGGCTACGGACCAAGAGACAACGCACAGGAGTTCACTCCGAACTTCCATCCCCAGGGAGGTGAGTGTCTGAAGCACACTCAGTGCCGCACACTGAGAGCCTGTCTTCCTGCGTGCACAAAGCCAGAAGTGGAACATAGCTGGAGGTCTCTGTCGCTCTGGCTTCTGAATTCCAGAGATCAGGACAATTAATGACAAGCATTCGTGAGACCTCAGGCTTGCATTATAAGCAATTCTTTTTCCTACAGGGTGTTATGTATTGATATCTAATATATAGAACTGATTATATGTATTGATTTTATATGTACATATATATATACATATGTCACCCCTTAGTTTTGTTTTTTTTTGGGTCCGGTCATGGGACCTGAACTCTGGGCCTGGGCGCTGTCCCTCAGCTTCAGCTCAAGGCTAGCACTCTACCACTTGAGCCACAGCGCCACTTCCGGCTTTTTTCTTTTTGCTTATGTGGTGCTGAGGAATCGAACCCAGGGCCTCAGGCATGCAAGGCAAGCGCTCTACCACTGAGCCACCTTCCCAGCCCAGCCCCTTGGTTTTAAATCAGAGGAAACACTTTTACTCGCGGGGAGCAAAGCTTGCACAGGTGAACACTTACTCTTGTTACGAGGAAAATAACCCTCCCATTTGTGAGACATCCATATTTTCATTCTGCCTTTGACCTCCATGTTGCTCACTAGATGGGCATTTTGATGCCATCGGATTTTTCTCCCCCTGTCTTCTTAACTATTCCACTAAAAACTCCCAACAAACACTAAAGCAGGGTGACTGCTGCCCTGCACCCCAGCTCTGGGCTCCTGGACACCCCCATCCTCTCAATCCCCCTTCTCCAAGGCTCCGTGAAGCATGGCCCAGGTATCAGACCAACTCAGCAGGCTTCCCGAAACACCTTCCCCAAATCAGCCCGTCCATAAATAACCACAACACATGACCTCACGTAACTGAACAAGGAAACATCGCATTTAAATCACACAATGGACTGACCACCGGGAGAATTCCCCGGATCCTTTGAAGCTGAAACCCAACGGCGTCCAGTGAGAATTTCTCAACGGCGCTCCTCCTTTGAATGCCCACGCCAGCCCATGGGATTTCTTCCGAAGAAAAGAAATTCTTAGTCATCACCCTCAAACTCAGAAACTTCTGAGTGAATTATTCGGATTCCTCTCTAGCGAGCGGACTCTGAGAATTAGAACGAGCGCTACTTGAAGCTCCCAACGTCATTGATTATGATGATAAGTGAATTATTCTCCCCCCTCGAGGCCTACAGAGGTCTTTATACCAGGGTGTAGTAAAGAACTCTGGGTCTGGAAGGAGAGAGAATAACAATCTGAAAGCTCAGCTCCGGCAAGTTTCTCGAGAACACACTGGCTGCCATGGAGGGAAAAACAAAACAACACTCTGCTTTGTAGCAAGCATGAACTGGATATTAGCTCAGTTGTAAATATTTACATAGAAAATAACGTGATGTCTAGAGTATGTTTCCAAATAATTCCAGGGGAGAGGAGCTAGCAGTAAATGGAAGTATCAACAAAACTAGATGGACCATGAGTTAATAAATGTTGATGACGGATGATAGGAGTGTGTATATTATTCTGTCTAGTTTTGAATGTTTAAAAATCAGCGAGAATGTCTTTTTTATTAGAGGGGATAAGAATCACCTGCAAATACTAAAACGCACACCCAGCCAAGCCCCTGAGTGCACGCTGCACACCTGACTCCCACGACTGTCTTGGGAAAAGAAGCATCTAATACAAACCAAAACTGGTCAGGGTTGTGACTCTTTTCAGGGGCTCCAAAGCACAGCTCAAGAGAAGAGACAGGAATCAGAGCCATGTTTGAACCCGCCGCTTGTTTCTACTTCTCTTACTAGTTACAGGCTAGTCTCATTGCAACCAGCTTCAGCTAACAGGAATCATTTCTTGGTTTCATGAGGTTGACACTTCGATGTCATAAGGAGAATGTAAAACTTTCCTGGAAAACATCGCCAGAGAATCACATCATCTGCAGAGAAAGCCGAGGAGGGGGGAACGGGCTTACTAGCTCAGGGCAGACTGAAAATTTGTGAAAAATGAATCCGTAAGCTGACACTTTCACAGGAAATATTAAAAAGCAGAGGAGAAAAGGGCTCCTTGTTAGTGACCAAAGGACCTGTCCGTGCATCCACCAGGAAAGCCAGTGCACAACTCCACAAGTGGAAAGTCAGCGACGTGGGTCTGCTAACAGGAAAGGCCCGGACTTGGCAGGTCTCTGTGGGTGGGGGGAGGGGAAATGGGGTCTGAAGGTCCCAGCTCACCCCCGGGGTCCAGTATCTGCCAGCCCAGGGCCATCTCCGGAGTCTCAGGAGAAGGGGGGAATGCTTGGACAAACCTGGCACAGACAAAGCCCTGGTGGAGATCCAGCTAGCCAAATCACACTGCCGCTATCCTGAAAGAATAGGCCACCTGAAAATTCTCCACCGTAAGGAGCGTGAGGAAAGAGGAGGAGGCGGCGGAGGAAGCTATCAGAAAGGAGAGAGAAGGAGTAGGCAAAGGAAAGGAGGAAAAGAAGCTCATCATGTAGCTGCTTATCTGAAAGAGCACGGGACACTCGATGTCTTGCAAAGAGAAAAAAAGAAAAGTTTCAAAGAGAAATCCCCCAACTTTGCTTTTCTTGAGACAGATAATAACCTGGCCGAGCTTACTGATGCTTGCACTGTTTGTCCCTCCCATTTTACTTCTCTGCGTGGAAAAAAAACAAACAAACAAAAAACATGCCTTTTGGAGTTTATTTTTTGAAATGCCGAGATCACAATGACCACATTTGTTTATTAGGCTTACTAGTTAATCCATTAATTGATACACTCAGGTGCAGTCAGCTGATACGTATATAAAAGCAACAGCTGCAGATCCTGTTCACCGACGAACATGCCCAATATGTTCAGCCTTTCACGCGAACCCCGCAGTGGGACCACGCAGGACAGCTGCTGTATTTCCGCTTACAACGTGAGATTTTTATAGACTTCCACGGACACAGCCAGCACGTCCCACATCTATTTACCTTTGGACAGAACCTAACGTTCTAGCTTTGCCAGGTGAATGCTCTTTTAGGTGACTGAGCTTAAAATTCCTTCCATCTTTGCCTCTGGTCTGCAGGGGAAATATGCCTCATCATTTGTATAAACAAAATAGGAGAAAGGTGGTTCTGTGGTCTTTCTTTTTTTTAACCCTTCCATGCACCCTTCGGGAAAGCACTCTCAGAAATAAAAGACCTCAACAATGAATGTTGTAATGGGAATAGCTAGTCAGCTGATTTCCAAATCAATTAATTATCCTGGTATAATTTTATGTCACACATAAGGCTCTGTCTTTAAAAGTTTTTCTTTTTAACAGAAAGTCAAATCTGAGAGCTGTATTTAAAAGAAGAAGAAGTAGGGAGTCTCTTGTCCAGAGCACTGAAGTTCAGAAGCAAAAAGCTAAGAGCCAAGGTTATCAAGTGCTTATGATGGATACAACCCCCCAAAACATCACCAAACCCCATAGCTCCGCGTCGAATTGTACAGATCATTTATGAGGAGGCTCACACACACCCACATGTCTGTGAAGAATCGTGAAGGTGGGCCCTCCAACGCTGTCCTGGAGTCTGCAAGTATCCACTGACTTCAGGGCCGTGGGTATCAGCTGCATGTCGGAGCCTCCCCGGCACAGCCGCAGCGTCTGGAATATGTCACAGACCCACAGACCCCCGTGTACCCGGCTCAGAGCCACCCAGCCCTCTGCCAAGACGGCCGGCCCGGGAGGCAGAGCACCGAGGAGGAGGCCGGCCCGCCGCTGCGCTGGCCGCAGGTGACTCTCCGGCATCGCCCATTCTTGTTCTCTCATTTCAGTGAAAAGTCCAGCCACAAAATCAGGTAAAAGAAGAGTCGTTAGGGGATTAAAACCTCCAGACCCTGAACCCTGAGCCTCTGCGCAGGGGTGGCTTTGGCTGGCCGTCTTCTTCTTCATGTGTGTGTGGGGCTGGCCATCTTCCTCCTCTTCACGGGGGCTGGCCATCTTCATGGGGGCTGGCCATCTTCATGGGGGGCTGGCCATCTTCCTCCTCTTCATGGGGGCTGGCCATCTTCATGGGGGCTGGCCATCTTCATGGGGGCTGCCATCTTCTTCCTCTTCATGGGGGCTGGCCATCTTCATGGGGGGCCGCCATCTTCCTTCTCTTCATGGGGGCTGGCCATCTTCATGGGGGCTGGCCATCTTCATGGGGGGCTGGCCATCTTCTTCCTCTTCATGGGGGGACGCCATCTCTGCCCTTCTCTACTCCGTTCCGTGCACTGCCCAGCCTGGCCTGGCCGGTTTGCAGGGTCACCTCCTGGAGCGCCCCCTGGGCCTGGCCTCCGCCCGGCCTCTGCACAGCCATCAGGGGTGCGGCCTCGCGCTGGTCCCCCGGTGAGGTTCCTCCTCCCGGCCTGGTCTGGGGGCGGCCCGGCCGTGCGCTCGGGCCCGTGGCTGCTGCGCCCAGGCGGGGTGCGGGAGGAAGTGGACAGGGTGGATTCGAACCCAGAGCCGGGGTCTGGAGGCCAAAGGGGAGGGGTGCGCGCGGGGTGAGGCGGGCGCGCAGGGCCTGGTCTGGGTGAGCGCGCGTGAGTGTGCGCACGTGCCCAGAGCGCGTGCCCGCGTGCCCGCGCTGCGCGTGCGTGTACCCGTGCCCGCGTGCCCACGCAGCCCAGAGCCGCGCAGGGGAGGAGGAGGGCCCCCGCGCTCGAGAAGAGCCCAGGTCAGACAGCCCGGAGGGGGGGCGCCCGGGAAGCGCCCGGACCCCCCACCTCAACCCCCACCCCACCGACCCCCCCAACCCCACCCCACCCCACCCCACCCCCACCGACCCCCGACCCCACCTCACCCTCCCCTACTCCCCCATCCCCCCACCCCACCGACCCCACCCCCGACCCCACCCCACCCCACCCCGACCCCCCCAACCCCACCCCACCCCACCCCGACCCCCCAACCCCACCCCACCGACCCCCCGACCCCACCCCACCCCACCCCGACCCCCCACCCCATCCACCCCACCGACCCCACCCCCCGACCCCACCCCCACATCACCCCCACCTCACCCACCCCACTGCCCCCACCCCCCGACCCCCCACCCCACCCCACCCCACCGACCCCCCCAACCCCACCCCACCCCACCGACCCCCCAACCCCACCCCACCCCACCGACCCCCCAACCCCACCCCACCCCACCGACCCCCCCGACCCCACCCCACCCCACCCCGACCCCCCCACCCCATCCACCCCACCGACCCTACCCCCCGACCCCACCCCCACATCACCCCCACCTCACCCACCCCACTGCCCCCACCCCCCGACCCCACCCCACCCCACCTCGACCCCCCCCACCCCATCCCCCCCACCAACCCCACCCCACCCCGACCCCACCCCCCCACCCCCCGACCCCACCCCCCACATCACCCCCACCCCATCCACCCCACCGACCCCATCCCACTGACCCCACCCCCGACCCCACCCCAACCCACCCCGACCCCCTACATCACCCCCACCTCACCCACCCCACCGACCCCACCCCCCCATCCCCCCCACCTCACCCCCCCACCGACCCCACCCCACCCCCCCACCGACCCCACCCCACCCCACCCCATCCACCCCACCGACCCCACCCCCCCCATCCCCCCACCTCACCCCCCCACCGACCCCACCCCACCCCACCCCACCCCATCCACCCCACCGACCCCACCCCCCCATCCCCCCACCTCACCCCCCACCGACCCCACCCCACCCCACCCCACCCCATCCACCCCCCCGGACCCCACCCCCCCACCCCCCACCTCACCTACCCCACCAACCCCACCCCCCAACCCCACCCCATCCCCCCATCCCCCCCACCTCGCACTGCGTGGGCGCCCAACCTGACAGACCTCAGGCGGGATGGGAGCTGGGGCCCCAGACCCAGAGAGGCGCACGGGGTGGGGCTGAGGGGGCGCTCCTTCCCTCCCTCCCTCCCCCTTCTCTCCTTTCCTCCTTCCCTCTTTCCTTCCTTCCTTCCTTCCTTTCCTCCTTCCTTCTCTCCCCTTTCTCTCCTTCCCTCCTTCCTTCCCTCCTTCCCTCCCCCTTCTCTCCCCTCCTTCCTTCCCTCCTTCCTTCTCTCCCCTTTCTCTCCTTCCCTCCTTCCCTCTCTCCTTCCCTCCCTCCTTTCTTCCTTCCCTCCTTCCTTCCCTCCTTTCTTCCCTCCTTCCTCCCTCCCTCCTTCCTTCCCGCCTTCCCTCCCCCTTTCTTCCTTCCTCTCTCCCCCTTCCTTGCTTTCTTCCTCCTTTCCAAAGCAATGCTAGTGTCCCCAGAGTCCAAACATCTATAAGGAAATAAAGTCACCATTTCTGCCTCAACTCCACACACCTTGGGGAGAGAGGGGGTGGGGAGAGAGAGCTGCCCGGAGGGGGAGGGCTCAGCCCTCGCTCCTGCCCTCCCCCCAGCCTGCCCTGGGGGCCCAGATTCTCCCAAGCTGGAAAGCTCTCCAGAGCAGGGGAAGATCTGATTTTCCAAAATAAAAGCCACCCCCCCCCTGTGTGGCCCAGGCAAGTGTGGCCTCTGCCCAGCTGCCAGAGCCTGAGGCTGAGGCCCAGCCACCACCCAGCGGAGGATCCCGGCCCTGTCCACATGCACTGATTCAATACACGATTCTGGAGAATTGGAAATTCTGTGTCTCTCTCTGTCTGTCTGTCTGTCTCTCTCTCCACACACACACACACAATAGTTGCCTTCCCCGGGCCATTCCCAAGGGCCCATTGAACCCCGGGGGAACCAGAGCCTCCCCCTGCTCAGGTCTGAAGCCATTGGGATCTTTTTCTCCAGTAAGAAACTCAGGGATCCCAGACACATCTGGGCCGCGGCAAACCCCGCACCCCTGAACTCTGCTCGGTGTCCCCTCAACGGGACCCCTCCCAGCCCAGCGCAGGCGCGGCCTTGGGTGACCCGTGAGGCCCAGGCCCAAGGCTCGGCCTGGCAGGCGGGAAGGGGGACTCTGTGGCTGTGCTGCTTGGTCTCCGGCAGATGAACACATTCAACCAGAGGGGTCAGTTTTCAAAAGAAAAACAAACAAAAACCCTGCCACCAGGAGCTGCGTCTTCCCACGCCAGGCCTGGTCCAATCTCATCTAAAGCAGCAGAAAAATGGCAATAATAACACACGACTTTCCAGCACCGACCCACAACAAGTGAGATTATTGGGGCTCAGCGCCGCCGTTCCAAGAGGGCCGCCTTTCCTTTCGTTTTTCCCCCCTTTTTTCCTTTCAGCAGCTTTGTCGGGCTGGGGAGGCCGGGTGGGTTTCGGGAGGGACTTGGCTGTGTGGTGTGCTGTGGTGTGGCCGCCTTCTTGCCAGTCTGTCTGTCTGTGTGTGTGTCTGTCTGTGTGTCTGTGCGTGTCCTGAAAAGGGCCGGGATGCAGGGCCGCTCCCTGTCCTGACACCTTTCCCAGCACACTCACTGGAGCGAGATCTGGGTTTACACGCTCAGCTCCAGCGTCTGGTGAATCAAACCCTCCTTGAGGCCCTGGGTGTGTGGGGGGGAGGCCAGAGGTCAGCCCGGGGTTCCCAGGCTGAGCCCCGCTCCCCTTTCCCCCCAAACCCAGCTTCCACAGCGCCCCAGCTCCTTCCCGTCCTTCCCATCCCTCCCATCCGTCTCCGGTTGGGTCCCCGCTAGCAGGTGAGGGTTCAAATACCCCCACACCCCAAAACCAGGGCAAGGTGAGGGTTCAAATACCCCCACACCCCAAAACCAGGGCAAGGTGAGGGTTCAAATACCCCCACACCCCAAAACCAGGCAAGGTGAGGGTTCAAACACCCCCACACCCCAAAACCAGGGCAAGATGGGGGTTCAAACACCCCCACACCCCAAAACCAGGGCAAGATGGGGGTTCAAATTCCCCCACCCCACATCCCCAAACCAGGACCCAGACGCGGTCTGAGGCGCGGACCCCGCGCCGAGGGGCCGGGCGCCGGGCCGGGCGCGGGCGGGCGCGCGGCACTTACCGGGTCGGGCCTCGATCTCGGACGAGGCTGGCGGCCGGGACGGGTGCGGGCCCCGGGGTCCCCCGGCAGCCGCGGGCTCCCGCGCCGACCCCAGGACGGTTCCCCGCGGCCGGGCCGGGCCCCGCCGCCCCGTGCGTGCGCGTGCGCGCGGGGCCCCGCGGGCGGCTCGGCGGGGCCGGGTTGGCGCAGACCCCGGCCCGATCCCGCCCCCCGCCCGCCCCTCCGCCCCGCGCCCGCGGACAGGGGTGCGGGGCCGCGGCCGAGCCGGCCAGGCCGCGGGCCCTGTGTTCGCGCGCGCCCGCGATCGCGGCCTCCGGGGCGGCGGGCCGGGCCTGGGCAGGAGAGGCCGAGCCGGGCCTTCCCGGGCCCGTCTCCCTCCGTCCGTCCGTCCGTCCGTCCGTCCGTCCGTCTCTCGGTCTGCTCTCGGCGGGGCCTCAAGTCCCAGCCGCAGGCTTGCGCACGGCCCGGGCGCGGCGAGGCCTCTTGGAGCGGCCGGAGACGCGAGGCGCGGCCGGAGCGGCTCTTCCCGCCCTCGCCGGGACCCGCCGACCGGGCTGGGAGCCGGTCTCAGGACCCGGGATGCGGAGCCCGCGCCCCGCCGAGCGGCCCGCGCGCCCGGCCCCGCGCCCCCGACGGCCGGCGCGGGCTCCGCAGAGGAGAGGCGCGGCGGTGCCGGCCTCGGCGAGGCCCTGCCCGGGACGGCCGAGGCCCTGCCCGGGACCGCCGAGGCCCTGCCCGGGACGGCCGAGGCCCTGCCCGGGACGGCCGAGGCCCTGCCCGGGACCGCCGAGGCCCTGCCCGGGACGGCCGAGGCCCTGCCCGGGACGGCCGAGGCCCTGCCCGGGACCGCCGAGGCCCTGCCCGGGACGGCCGAGGCCCTGCCCGGGACGGCCGAGGCCCTGCCCGGGACGGCCGAGGCCCTGCCCGGGACCGCCGAGGCCCCTTCCCCAGGACGGCCGAGGCCCTGCCCGGGACCGCCGAGGCCCCTTCTCCAAACTTTCTGGTCCCACTAATCACATTTCCTGAAACAAATCTGACCTGGACAGGAGTGTCCCTGCCTGCAGACCAGAAAGATGGCCGATACTTGGGGTGGGGAGAATTGACCGATGGATGGACGGACAGATGGATAAATGGATGGGTGGGTGGGTGGATGGATGGATGGGTGGGTGGACGGATGGGTGGACGGATGGATGGGTGGATGGTGAGGATGGATGGATGGATGGACATTTGGATGGATGAGTGGATGGATAGATGGATGGTGAGGATGGATGGATGGGTGGTTGGATGAATAAATGGGTGGGAGGGTGGATAGATGGGTGGATGAGTGGGTGGGAGGATGGATGGGTGAGTGGGTAGGAGGATGGATGGGTGGATGGATGGATGGATGGGTGTGTGGGTGGATGGATGGTTGGGTGGATGGATGGATGGGTGTGTGGATGGATGGATGGGTGGATGGATGGATGGATGGGTGGATGGATGAGTGGGAGGATGGATGGGTGGATGGGTGGATGGATGGATGGGAGGATGGGTGGGTGGGTGGATGTGGATGGATGGGTGGATGGGTGGATAGATGGATGAGTGGATGGGTGGATGGGTGGATAGATGGATGAGTGGATGGGTGGATGGATGGGTGGGAGGATGGATGGGTGGATGGATGGATGGATGGGTGGGTGGATGGGTGGATAGATGGATGAGTGGATGGGTGGATGGATGGATGGGTGGATGGATGGATGGGTGGATGGATGAGTGGGAGGATGGATGGGTGGATGGGTGGATGGATGGATGGGAGGATGGGTGGGTGGATGGATGTGGATGGATGGGTGGATGGGTGGATAGATGGATGAGTGGATGGGTGGATGGGTGGATAGATGGATGAGTGGATGGGTGGATGGATGGGTGGGAGGATGGATGGGTGGATGGATGGATGGATGGATGGGTGGATGGGTGGATAGATGGATGAGTGGATGGGTGGATGGATGGATGGGTGGATGGATGGATGGATGGATGGTTGGGTGGATGGGTGGATAGATGGATGAGTGGATGGGTGGATGGATGGGTGGGAGGATGGATGGGTGGATGGATGGATGGGTGGATGGGTGGATGGATGGATGGGTGGATGGGTGGATAGATGGATGAGTGGATGGGTGGATGGATGGGTGGGAGGATGGATGGGTGGATGGATGGATGGGTGGATGGATGGATGGGTGGATGGAGGGATGGATGGATGGATGAGTGGATGGAGGGATGGGTGGATGGATGGAGGGGTGGGAGGATGGATGGGAGGATGGATGGATGCTCAAAATAAAACTTTAGGATCCTGTGAGGCGCTGGATGTAGGAGGGAGGAGGGGGAGGGGGAGGGGAGGGCCTGGCTCTGGGGAGGGCGCGGGCCCCCCCCCCCGCTGTGCGGGCTCTGTCGGGGCCCGGGGTCACGGGGGTGGGGCGGGGAGGGGATGGGAAGCGGGGCGCAGCCCGGGGCGGGGGGGGGGGGGGGGGTCCGAGCTCGGCTCCGGGAAGCCCGCGCGCGGCCGGGCACGTGGGCGCGGGGCGGGGCGGGCGGGGCGCGCGTGCGCACTGCCGCGCACCCCGCGGGGCGGGCCTCTCCGCGGCCCCGCGCGCGCACGCGCCGAGCGCACACTCGCAGGAGGCCCCGCGGGACGGAGACCCCGCACGCCACAGCGGGCCCGAGCCCCGCGGGCCAGCGCGGGGCGCCAGCGCGCACGCGCGGCCCTCCAGGCCTCACCCCTGACCCCAGCACCCACCTCCCGGGTCCCAGCGCGGCGCCCAGGGTCTGTGCGTGACGTCACCGCGCGGCCCCGGCGGTGTGACGTCACCGCGCCCCCAGCAGGCACCCGGGAAGGCGACGCCACTGTGATTGAGAAGCTGCTGGGGGGGGAGGGGGAGGGCTGCTTCCCCACCCCTCCCCCCCTGCGCCCTCCGCCCTCTACTCCCTCCCCTAACTAGGTTAAATAGGTGAACATTTCAGACCATCTCCCCCTCCCTCCCCGCCCTCCCTCCCCCCTCCCTCTCCCTCTCTCCCTCTCCTTCCCTCCCTCTCCCTCTCTTCTTCTCTCCCTCCCTCCCTCTCTCCCTCTCCCTCCCTCTCTCCCTCTCTTCTTCTCTCCCTCCCTCTCTCTCCCTCTCCTTCCCTCCCTCTCCCTCTCTTCTTCTCTCCCTCCCTCTCTCTCTCCCTCTCCCTCCCTCTCTCCCTCTCTTCTCTCCCTCCCTCCCTCTCCCTCTCTTCTCTCCCTCCCTCTCTCTCTCCCTCTCCCTCTCCCTCTCTCCCTCTCTTCTTCTCTCTCCCTCTCTCTCTCCCTCTCTTCTTCTCTCCCTCTCCCTCTCCCTCTCTTCTTCTCTCCCTCTCTCTCCTTCTCCCTGTCTTCTCTCCCTCCCTCTCTTTCTCCCTCTCTCTCCTTCTCTCCCCCTCTCTCTAACTAGGTTACAAAGGCTAACATCTCAGAGGCAGATGGGAAGGTTGTGAAGTTAGCTCAGCCACAGAGTGCGGGTGGACAGCAGGCCTGGGTGGCTGGCAGCCCAGGCCGTCAGAAACCTGACACCCAGGCCAGCGCTGCCAACTCTGATCATCTGGGTGGAAAATAACTCCCCCCGCCACATGAACACACAGTCCTGGGAGCTGAGGGACAGTGCAGGCAGGAAGGACTCTGGGCCTCCAGGGGACAGCTCGGCGGTAACTTGGAAGGCTGGGCAGGCGTGAAATCCGCTGTCTTCACCTGCAGCCTGGGAATGGTGTAAGGTGTGCAGTCAGACCTCCACGCATCACCAACATAACTCACGCTTCCAGACCCACGGCTTCCACCTCGCTTCCTGAAAAGTGTGAGTGGGTATGTTCGACTCCAACCCCAAGGCCTGGGCAACACGGAGCCTTGATGCGCACTTCCAGAAGCTTCCCCAGGCTGGGTGGTGATTTTGGAAGTACCTCAGTGGCCAGCCCTTCAGAAGTTCTGAGAAAACTTCACCACCGACAAATTAAAAACAAAACCAAACCAACACAACTAAATGCCAAGCCCATCAGGAAAAAAGGTTCCTGCTATTTTCATTGTCAGCTGAAGAAAAAGAAGAGGAAAAGGGGAAAAAGCGGATGGAGCGACGGAAAGGTTACATCTTTCTTTTGGAGGTGGTTTGCTTCTTAAAGGTTAACTTGAATGCTTGACTTTAAAAAATCAGAATCATCAGTTGCAAATGCCTAGAGCAGCTGGGGGTAGCTTTGAAGAGCAAAACAAAGGATCTGAAATGTTTGAAAATTACTCAGCCCCCATGTAAACAAATGGTGCTTGTATATTTATAGGCTTGCTCCATAAATGTACACACACACACACACACACACATCCCAACTCGTTTCTCAACTATGATTGCTTATACTCAGGCACTTTCTGTTGACACAAAATAACATTTTTAATAACTTGTTAGCTGTTCTAATCATTTGATGGATTCCAGAATCCAATACAGTCAGTCGCAATGTGTGTGTGGCTCTCTGCCTAAATCAAAATCTGCAGCTACACCGCAGAGAAGCTCGCCATTCGCCGCGTCCGCGTCCTCCACTCCTGCTAAATAGAGTTGAACAATATATTTCGCCTTTCACATTCATGTATTTCAAAACCTAATAGCCCATGAAGAAAAGTATGAAGAATACATCTCAAGAAGCAGACATTAAAGGTACCAGCAAAAATAATAGACTACATTTAAGTTTGAAGCATTATTTTGGACGCCTTACACCATTAATGACTTTTTTTTTCCCCCTTTTGTGGTGGGAGTGTTGTAGGGCAGAACACAGAAGAGTTTGCATAAATGTTGGCTTCTGTCGCTAAGAGTTCCATTGCTGGGAGCGCGCGTACACACACACACACACACACACACACACACACACACACAGATAACCCTCCCGTGCTTCTTAAAAACATTGACCTATTCAGAGAACTCCTCTAATGTGTATCAAAAAAAAATTATTTGATCGTCAAAGTCTAAATTAATATTTGGAATACACTGGCCTTTGTTTAAAACATACACACTTCTAAAATGTTTTCTTTCAGCTATTCAACATAAACCATGCCTGATGTTTAATTACTTACTACTATGCTACTCGAGCAAAGGAGACATCCAGAAACATGATATTGAGCCATCTACCATTTCGCAGCTGAAGCGAAGTTCATTTAGGAATGGTCGACACCAGGAGAAACTTCCCATCTTCTTAAAGGCACTGACAAAATTCCAGACCCCACGTTGTCATGGTTACCAAATTGTCTTCCTACCCAACTCCCAACAGCCCTATCTCTCGTGGACAGGAGAAAGCTGTGACTTTCCTAGAGAGATGAGCCATCCTCGCTCCTCTCCCTATGTTTTACCATTCAGCTCAACGTCTGCAGTCACTGCAAATATTACATTTGTTCATCAATTTCGAAACTTCAACAACAGCACTGTATGAGGCCAGCTTTGGGTCTCACTCATTTCTGGACTTGGCAGAAATTCCTCCTTTTCTCAAATTCACCCTTCTTACATCTCAGCCTATTTTGCAAGGTGGCGCTCTTCCCGTGAAAGACCAACCAGACTGCTGCCATCGGAACATATTTTTTTTTTAAGTTAAAACATCACCAACTTTTCATCTGTGGCCAGAAATTCCGCCAGCCAAACCCTCTTCCTTCCCGGCACACAGGACGGACTACAAAAATGACAAGAACGAAGAAAAACACCAGAACGAAGAAAACAAGTCCATAACGTCTTTTTACAGAGGAGCCTGGCCACGCTTTCAGATTCGACTTTGGTCGGATCTGGAGCCAGATGTGACTGTGGCCTGTGACTTCCTGAAAATGTAGAGCCTCCTCTGTCCCTACGCCTCCGCAGCCACAGCCAAGGGTCTGATTTGTGATCTCCGTCTACACGGTCGGCTTAATGGGGGCGATCATGCAAGCCCCAGCCAGAGACAAAGGAACCCCCTTTCCTACCAGCCAATGGAACTTTCAGGAAGCAGCGTAGCTTGCAAATCTATCAAACTAAACTGCAAGAAAGACAATCTGATTTAGAGAAAAGGGCGTCTGCCACAGTCATTAAGCACAAGTAATTTAGATTTTTTTATATCGTCTCCTCATTTACAAATTTACTGTATCAACTCCAGTCAATGGAACGAATTTCTTAAGTAAATGAGAAATAAATAAAAGCGATAGAAAGATAATCAAATTACATAAAAAGAAATAATTCTCTCTAGATGTATGTTTGAGGACTAATAACAGCAGCAAAATTATAGGAATAATAACATTATCGTTGGAAGTAATTAATTTAAATGAGTATCGACGTTTGCAAAAGAATATTAAGTGAAGTGCTTTATGGATGTTTATCGTTTTGTACAAAGAAGGCCTGGAGAAAAAGCATGGGCCCACTTCCTAAAAATTAGTCATGGCCTTAAAGGGTTTAGTGGAAGCAATGGCAAATATGATACCGTAAACCTGCAACCCGTCCTGCGGCAACCAGAGAATTTAACCGGCTGTAAGTTCATTCACAGAACGGCAGCTCCCCGTCCTCCACCCCGCATAAATATTGATACAGCCTTGGCCATCTCTTCCTGTTATTTTTATGGTTGTTATTCTACCTCTGCAAAGGTCATTTAAATTATACTGCGGCCGAAAATTTGTTTCATAAATTTAGATATAAATACTAATTACACCCTCTCGGAGAGTCAGCGCAGGGAAATGTTCATTTATCAGGTTTATAGGACCGGCAGTTGACAGGAAGGGAGGAGGGAAGGCTGGGCAGCAGGTTGGCAGCTGGGAGCTGGGGTTGGGGTGGAAGAAGCAACTCCTACCACACTGAGATTTAAGAATCTTTAATAAGGTACGAAAGGTTACCAAACAGTTCTGGGAACTAAAGTGTACATACGAGGTTTTTTTTCTTCTTCTTCTTCTAGCCATAAATATTGAATTGCTGAAGCATGGAGAAACCGGCCCTTTACATGCGGATAAATATGGGAACTAGGAAATATATACAATAGGTTGTTGCATCTTTTTTTTTTTTTGCCAAACGCAACGGACAGTTATAGTTTATATCTTTTTTTAATATCACTTTACATAAACAAATGGAACAGTTTGACACGTAGATAGATCCAGGCTCATAACTAGACGGAGGGGATGGGGGGGAATTCCTGACAGGACTTTAAACAATCTTTACTGCACTAAAGCACTCAAAACTTTGGGACGAGATGGTTGCACTTTATACAAAAGAAAAAAAAAAGCACATGAATGCCAATAATATTCTGTCGGGGCGGACGTGGGGAAGGGGGGGGAGACTGTAATCGGTACAAAGAAATTCACATTTTGGTACACATTTACTAGAACATTCTGGCCATTCAGTACAAACAGTGGGCTTCGGGCCGCCCCTCCCTCCCTCCCCCCTCCCCCCACGCGAGGACCCCCACGCGAGGCCCCTGCCCGCCCGCTCCACACCGGAGGGGACTATGTACAGGGCCTAGCCGGACGGACGGACGGACGGGCTGGAGCCGGGAATTCTCTATTTACAGGAGAGCCAGAAGAGAAAGGGGCACGGACGGACGCAGGGACACAGCCGCACCCCACGGACAGGAGGAGAGGAGGAGAGGAGGAGAGGAGGAGAGGAGGAGGAGGAGGGAGAGGAGGAGGAGGAGGAGAGGAGAGGAGGAGAGGAGGAGAGGAGGAGAGGAGGAGAGGAGGAGGAGGAGGAGAGGAGGAGAGAGAGGAGAGGAGGAGAGGAGAGGAGAGGAGAGGAGGAGAGGAGGAGGAGAGGAGGAGAGGAGGAGAGGAGGAGAGGAGGAGAGGAGGAGAGGAGAGGAGGAGAGGAGGAGAGGAGGAGGAGGAGGAGGAGGAGGAGGAGGAGGAGAGGAGGAGGAGGAGGAGAGGAGGGACGGGAGCTCAGAAAATAAAATAGAAGCTGCAACACCGTGGCAGGGCGAGGCCCCGCACAGCCTGGGGGTGCTGTGGGGTGCTGTGGGGTGCTGTGGGGCTCTGGAAGGGCCTTGGCCCGGCCGCCGCTCACCAGGCCTTTCCCAAAAGAAATCCACAGAAACCAAAATGAGGAGGGGGGGTGCCATGTTTTTTTTTAAATTAAAAAGAACGGAGGGAGATGGGAGGGAGCGGAGGGCGGGGAGGGTTACCGTGCCTGCGTCCGCCGCGCTCCCGGGTCTGGTTTTCTGGTGGACGAAGCTGTTTTTGTGTCTGAATTTTCCGTAGAAACCCGACTTGGGGTGCGGGCCGGGGCCTGTCTGCGCCCCGCGGGCCGGGCGGGCGCGGGGCCTGGCGGAGGCCGGGGCCTGTCTGCGCCCCGCGGGCCGGGCGGAGGCCGGGGCCCGGCGGAGGCCTGGCGGAGGCCCGGGCTGCCGAGGCCGCGGCCCGTCACACGTACCACTCGTTGAAGTTGGAGGAGAGCGCGCCGTGGCCGGCCGCGTGGTGCACGGCGGGCGCGGGCGGGGACAGCGCGCCGGCGGCCGGGCCCTCGGTGGACGGCGACACGATGGTGGGCGGCGTGGACGACTCGTAGCCGGAGCTGGCGGCGGGCGACGGCTGCGAGCCCTGGGACGACTCGTGCACCTGCCGGACGGGACGGGGGGGGGGGGCTCGGTCGCCGGGAGGCCTCGGCCCGGACCCCCCCACCCCCGAGCTCGGGGGCCTCGGCCCGGACCCCCCCCCCCCGAGCTCGGGGGCCCCGACCCCGCCTCCCGGCCGCGCGCGCGGGGCTGAGACCCGGCCCAGGCCTCGGCCCGGGGAGCGCGGTGCGTCCCGGGTTCGGCGGGGGACCCTGGGCCTCCCCCCCCCCCCGTCCTCCTCCTCCTCCTCCTCCTCCTCCTGCTCCCGGCCCGGCCGGGCCCGGGGCAGCGGATCCCCGCGCGCCCGGGCGTCCGAGGCGGGAAGCGCGGCGGCCCGGCCCGGCTCAGCCCCGGCCCGGCTCAGCCCCAGCCCCAGCCCGGCCCCGGCCCCAGCCCGGCCCCGGCCCCAGCCCGTCCCCAGCCCCAGCCCGGCCCGTCCCCAACCCGGCTCAGCCCCAGCCCCAGCCCCAGCCCGGTCCCAGCCCGGCTCAGCCCCAGCCCAGCCCGGCTCAGCCCCAGCCCAGCCCGGCCCCGGCCCCAGCCCGGCTCAGCCCCAGCCCCAGCCCCAGCCCCAGCCCGGCCCCAGCCCCAGCCCCAGCCCCAGCCCCAGCCCGGCCCCAGCCCCAGCCCCAGCCCGGCCCAGCCCGGCCCCAGCCCGGCTCAGCCCCAGCCCGGCCCCAGCTCAGCCCGGCCCCAGCCCGGCTCAGCCCCAGCCCCAGCCCGGCCCAGCCCGGCCCCAGCCCAGCCCGGCCCCGGCCCCAGCCCCAGCCCGGCCCAGCCCGGCCCCAGCCCAGCCCGGCCCCGGCCCCAGCCCCAGCCCGGCCCAGCCCGGCCCCAGCCCGGCTCAGCCCCAGCCCGGCCCCAGCTCAGCCCGGCCCCGGCCCAGCTCAGCCCGGCTCACCTTCATGTGCTTGCGCAGCGAGCTGGGGTGCGTGTAGGACTTGTCGCACATCTTGCACAGGTACGGCTTGTCGCTCGTGTGCACGTGCATGTGCTTCTTGCGGTCGCTGCTGTTGGCGAAGCGCCGGTCGCAGCCCTCGAACTCGCACTTGAAGGGCTTCTCGCCTGGGGCGGAGAGGGGCGAGGGCGGCGGGCGGCGGTCACCGCGGGGCCGGGCGCGGGGCCCCGGGTCGCCCCGCCGCTCCTCCCGCGCTCCCCCGCGCTCCCCTGCTCCGCGGCGGCCCCGGGCGCCCCGAGCCGGCCGCCTCCCGCGCCCCGGCCCCGCCGCGCACGCCTCCACGCGCCCGGGCTTCACCTCCCGCCCCGCGGCCGGCGGCCCCGGATCCCCCGCGGGGACCGGGACGCCCGGCGCCGTCCCCGCCTCTCCCGATCCCTCCCGGGCCGCGCGCTCTTCCTCTCCCGCGTCCTTCCCGCCGCCTGCCCGCCGCCGAGGCCCCGCCGCCGGCCGCCCGGTTCCCCGGACACCCCCCCCTCGCTCGGCCCGTGTCCCCCCCACGTTCCCAGCCCCCTCGGGGACCCTCCCCGCGCCCCGCAAGTTCCCCGGCCCGGACCTCCGATCTCCGATCGGGGGAGGTGACTTCCCGACTTTGCCCGGACTGGACGTCTCCGCACCCGCTCCCGTCGGGGGGCGGCGGGGGGGAGGGCGCCCTCTGACCCCGCCTGACCCCCCCCCGACCCCCCCCCCGGCCCGCCCCGCGTACTGACCTGTGTGCGTCCGCTTGTGGATCTTGAGGTTCTCGGAGCGCGCGAAGACCTTGCCGCAGCCCGGGAAGGGGCAGGGGAAGGGCTTCTCGCCCGTGTGCACGCGGATGTGGTTCACCAGTTTGTACTTGGCCTTGAAGGGCTTGCCCTCGCGCGGGCACTCCTCCCAGAAGCAGATGTGGTTGCTCTGCTCGGGGCCGCCGACGTGCTCCACGGTGACGTGCGTGACCAGCTCGTGCATGGTGCTGAAGGTCTTGTTGCACGCCTTCTTGGGGCTGGCGAGCTGCTCGGGCTCGACCCACTTGCAGATGAGCTCCTGCTTGATGGGCTGGCGCATGTAGCGGAAGAAGGCGCCGGCGCCGGGGTGCGCGGCCATGTTCACGTTCACCGGCGCGTAGCCGTGCAGCTGCGGGCCGCCGTACGGGTCCGGGCGCGGGCTGGTCACCTGGCCGTACTGGTCCGGCCGCGGGTACACGTTCCCCCGAGAAGCCCAGGCGCATCTGGCCGTTGACCACGTTGGGCGACGCGTGGCCGGCCGCCTGCTCGGCGGCGGCGGCGGCGTGCAGCCCCGGGAAGAGCAGGTGGCCCGCGGCGTCGGCGGGGCCGTGCGGGGCCCCGAAGCCGCCGGCCGACGCGGCGAACAGGCTGTGCTGCGCGCTGGCCGCCGCCGCCGCCGCCGCCGCGTCGCCGAAGCCGCGGTTTGCGGAACAGGAAGTCCCGGGTGGAGTTGAAGGCCGCGCTGGAGTAGGAGCCGACGGCGCCCGCGGGGTGGTGGTGGTGGTGGTGCGGGTGCGCGTGGTGGTGGCCGAGCGCCGCGGCCGCCGCGTAGCCCGGCGCCTGCGCCGCGAACGCCGTCTGCCCGGCCGACGCCAGCTCGTGCGAGCCGGGGTTCAGCTTGAAGGCGCCCATGCCGTCGGCGGCCGCGGCGAACGGGTTCAGGCCCAGGCCCACGTCCCGCTCGGCCGCGTCGCCCGCCGCGTGGTGGCGGGAGGCGCCGAACGTGGTCACGCCGAGCGCGGGGTACTGCGGCCCGGCGTCCAGCAGCATGGCGGCCGCGCGGGGCTGGACCCCGGCCTCCCGCGGGCCCCCCACCGTCGCCCGCCGCCGCCGGGGAGGAGGCGGAGGAGGCGGGGAGGGGCGAGGGCGGGGCGGGGGACGCCGACCCACCGGGCGGAGCGCCGGGCCCGCGGGCGGCCGGGCGAGGCCCCGGGGACGGCCGCGGGGACGGCGCGGGCTCCGCGCTCAGCGGCCGCCGCCGAGCGGGCCCGGCGCGGCGCGGGGGAAGGCGGGGAGCATCGCCGGCGCCCCGGCCCCGGGTCACGCGAGGCGGCGCGCGGGACTGCCTCCCTCCCGGGCCCGGGGCATAGAGCGGGCGCGCGGCCGGGCCGGGGCGCGGCGGTGCTGCCCGCCTGCCTCTCCTCCTTCCTCCTTCCTCCTTCCCTCCTTCCTTCCTTCCCTCCTTCCTTCCTTCCCTCCTTCCCTCTTTCCTTCCTTCCCTTCTTCCTTCCCTCCTTCCCTTCTTCCTTCCTTCCCTCCTTCCTTCCTTCCCTCCTTCCTTCCCTCCTTCCTTCCTTCCCTCCTTCCTTCCTTCCCTCCTTCCCTCTTTCCTTCCCTCCTTCCCTCCTCCGGCCTCCCGCGCCCGCCGCCGCCCGCGCCTCTCGCCGGTCCCCGCGCGCCGCGCGCCGCCGCCTCCGCGCTTCCCCCCCTTCCTTCCCTCCTCTCCGCTGGTTGTTGTCTTTCTTTTTCTCCCCCCCCCCAAAAAAAAGAAAAGAGGACGGGGTGGGGGGGGCGGAGGAAGAAAAGAAGGGGAGCGGGCGAAGCCCCCAAGAAAAGGCGCCGATCACGCACAATGTCGTCTTTGGCGGCGCGTCTTTCCCGCGGAGAAACTTTCACCTGGTCCGCCGGGCGCCGCGCGCGAGACTGATAGCGGCAATCATTCCTGCAGATAAATGAATTGAAAGGACGGCCGCGGCCCCCGCGGCCCCCCGCGCGCCCCCCCGCCCGCCCCGGCCCGCCCTGGATGAATGGGAGCCGGGGGGCGGCGCCACGTGACGCCGGCGCGCGCGCCCATTGGCCGCTCCGCGCGGCGCCCCCCGCCCGCCGCCGCCCCGCGCGCCGCTCATTGGCCCGCCCGCCTCGTCCATCCCCGGGATTGTAGGAGCGCCTGACGGGCTCGCCCCCCTCCCCCCCGCCCCGCCCCCCCCACCCCGCACCCGCACACGCGGGGCGGGCCGGGAGCGGCCACTTATTTATTTATTTGTTCCCCCCATCCTCGCTCAGGATGGAAAACGGGGATAAAGAAGAGATGCGTGTGCGCCGCTTTCCCTCGGATGGAGCCCATCCCCCCTCCCCTCCCCTCCCCCCTCCCTCGGGCTCCCCCAGACCTGCGCCCGGCGCGCGGGGGCCCCGAGCCCGGCCGGCCTGGTGCACGCGGCCCGGGCCGTCCGGAGGGTCCCGACTCAGCAACTTTCTTTTCTGTGCCCCCTCCCCTCCCCCCTCCCCGCCCCCTCCCCCCCCCTCCCCCTCCCTCCCCTCCCCCTCCCCGCGCAGCCGCCGAGCAGGCTTTTGTTATTGGCTTCTTTTGAAGTTGTCTCCCTTCCTCGCCCGGCCTCTCCCTCCCCTGTGTCATCTCAGACCTGGGTGTGAGTGTGAGCGGGTGTGAGTGGTGTGAGCGGTGTGAGCGGGGTGTGTGCGCAGGGCGGGGTGCGCTCTGATCGGCTCCTTCCACAATCTGTGCCCCCCCCCGTCCCACTTGGGACCAAATCAGTTCCCCTCCCCCTGCCCCCCTCCTCTCCCTCCCCCCAGCCCTCATTCCCCCCAGCCCTCCCTCCCCCAGCCCTCCCCCAGCCCTCCCCCCACAGGCGGATGGGGTGCTCCACGTCTGGACTGGTCCTGTGTGGGTTCCCTGGCCCAGGGGATGTGTTGTTTTGCTTTGCACCTCTGTCTGTCTGTCTGTCTCTCTCTCATGTTGTGTTTCCCCCCTTCTTCCCTCCCTTCCCCTGGTCTCCCTGGACTCACCCCCCCCCCCAGCCTCCCTCCCTCCCTCTGGCTCCCGTCCCCCTCTCCATTCAGGTAAAAACTGTAAATTTCCCCCCTGGGCCGCCCCAGCTCCCCAGCCCCGGCTCGCACCCAGGGCGCCCAGACCCCCCTCTTCTTTGTGGTCTTTAAATCCCCGGTAGAGGGGAGCAATGTAAATTTTGTGACATTCAAACCTTTTCTAGTTCACAAATCAGTCACTCTGTCACGGCACTGAATCGCCGCGACTCGCCACACCAGGACGGTGGAAAAAACGGGCACGGTCTTTGTTGCCGACCAGGCTTTTGATCGGCAGAGAAAATTTACTTACCTTCAGATGAGTGAGCAGAAAAAGAAATAACACTCCCTTTGATTTAGTTAGGAAAATGCAGACATTTGGAATCAGTACAAACATACAACACTCGCTTGTTTTCGCGGTGCGGCCCTCGATTAACCTGTCTTTGCCCAGAGCAGAATCTATTCAACAACTGCGCAGCGTTGCTTTTTGTAAGGTCCACAAAGAGCCATTGACTATATATTAAAATGATTGTTGAAAGGTAGGGAAGTATGGCACTTAAAAGCAGGGGGGGAATCCCTGTGACTCAATCAATTAAACCGAGCAACATTTATGCATTTCAAAAAAAATGCACGCGGATGCAGGGCTGGGCGAGCGAGGGTGCTGGGCTGCGGGTGCGGCGCCTTCCCGCTTGCTTTAAACCCTGCAGCTCCATCCACGGCCCTGGGTTCAGTCTTTGCGTCTGCATATTCATTAGGTCTAATTATTTTCTAGTAAGGAAAACACAAAAAGCCAAGAGTCGGAATCCTTCAATTTGCCTTTTGTTTCTCACTTCATTTGGCTCCTTTGCAGCTGAATTTGAGCCCTAAACTCTTTTTCCAGACAAAGAGACTCCAACCCTTCCTTTCAGGGCCCCAGGGCTAGCAGCGCGCCTGTGCTCAGGCCAGGGAAAGTGAAAATGGCTTTTTCTTTCTTTCTTTCTTTTTTCTTCCTTCTCCCAGTCGTAGGCCGGAGGAAGCCAGGGTCAGCCCCCACCCCCACCCCTGCCAGCCCAGCCCTGGCCGCCTGGCCCTCCTTCTCCCCGGTGTTGGAGAAGCGGCCGCGGCCCGGTTGTCTGGCTTGAACGTCGGGTGGTGAGGCCGGCCTGCCTGGAGATCACACATGCACACGCATGCACACACACGCAGCCTTAGTGCTTATCATATTGGAGAGGCACTGACCAGGGGGGAGAAAAAAAATTAAAGGCTTCTAGGAGAAGGGAAGGGAAAAATAAAATCAAAACCTAAATGTTCCAGGTGCCCAGCAACAAGTCGAGCCGGGCCACCCAGCCACGGCTGGCTGAGTCTGACCAGAACGTGTGCACCGGGCAGGGGAGAGCTGGAGTGTGACTGTGCATGTGTGTGTGTGTGTGCGAATTCTAACACGGCTGTGACACACTCGTGTAAAAGGCTGTCTCGGACCCCACGGTGGCTGCCGCCCCGCGTGCCGAGAAAGGTGGATCCTCAGCTTTTATTTTTAAAAAGAAAGCCATCCAGAAGCCCAGGGCGGCTTCTCCCTGCGAGACGAGGCTCCATCCCTGCTGGCCCGGGGAAGCCCTGGGCGGCTTCTCCAAGAGACAGGAGGCTCCATCCCTCCCGGCCCCGGGAGAGCGGACCTCGAACCCACCTCGCCCGCCTTCCCAGGCAAGGGAAAGGAAGCCACCCCTGCACACGCGCGCACACACACGCGCACACACACACGCACACGTGCACACGCACGGGGAGGGGGGGCAGCCACGAGGAGGGGGAGGGAGCACCATCCTTCCCAAGGCAGAGGGGACGCGAGGCCCGGCCGCGGCCCGGGTGGGGTCCCCGCGGCGGGCGAGAGGCTGGCCCGGGAAAGTCTCCAGACCCCGCGCGCGCGCGCCGGGAGAGCGTGAGTGCGAGCCGGGCCCGCGGGGAGCGGCGGGGCGGCCCGGGCCGCGCGTGGACGCCCCCGGGCCCGCGGGGAGCGGCGGGGCAGCGCGGCCCGGGCAACAGGTGGAGCCGGGTGAGTGCGGGGCCGGCGGGGACCGTCTCCGCCCCGCGGGGCCGGGCCGGGCGTCGGGCGCCGCGCGCGCCGGGGCCGGGCTCCGGGGCTCCGGGGCTCCGGGGCCCGCGCGCCCCGGCCGCCCGCGCCGCCGGGCCGACCCGCCTCGGGAGGCGGCGCTGGCCGGGCTGACCTCCGACCCCTGACCTCGGGCGGGCAGCGCGAGTGAATCGTTTTTCAAGAGACCGGGGAGAGCGCGCGTCCGCCCCGCCGTCCCCGGCCCGGCCGGGGCTCCCCGGGGCGCGCGGGACGGGGCGCGCGGGGAACGGGGTGCGGTCCGCCCGGCCCGGCCCCGCGCGCCCGGAGACGCCGCCCGAGCTCGCGGCCCGGCGTCCTGCCGGCGGTGGCGGGATCGGCCCCGGGGCCCCGGGGGCCAGGCCGCCCGCACCGGCCTGGACAGCCACGTCCGTGCGCACGGCGCTGGGAAGGCCGGGGAGGCCCGGGGGCAGCAGGGACCAGGCGGGGAGAGCGGGGACCCGGGACAGGGGACAGCAGAGACCCCGGACAGGGGACAGCAGACCCGGGACAGGGGACAGCAGAGACCCGGCGGGGAGAGCAAGGGCCAGGCGGGGACAGGGGACAGCAGAGACCCGGGACAGGGGACAGCAGAGACCCCGGACAGGGGACAGCAGACCCGGGACAGGGGACAGCAGAGACCCGGCGGGGAGAGCAAGGGCCAGGCGGGGACAGGGGACAGCAGAGACCCGGGACAGGGGACGGCAGAGACCCAGGCGGGCAGGCCGGCGTGATGGGTGGACACAGGTCCGCAGGGACCTCACACCCCTTTTCTCTTAGAAGAGAAACGCGACTTCCACTCCTGCCAACCAACCAGGATCTGTCCGCGTGCCACCTGCCCTGCCAAGAGGAAATTTTAGAGCGAGGACACCCAGCATGTGGCCCCTTCTATAGGAATGCGAACTTGGGCGCCCGTCCTCTCCTGGTCTGGGCTGGAAGGACTTGATTGCCTTTAGGGGAAGGTGGCTGGTGGTTGGAAAGATCTGGAAATAAGTAAGATCCTCTAGGGAGAAGAGAGGGGGGAAAAAAAAAGGTGAGTCTGCTTCTCTCCGTTCTAGCAGAGAGGGAGAAAGAAGGACGGAGACTCCTCAGGGTGGAGGGGGTGCGAGGAGGAGGGGAGGAAGGGTGTGAACAAGGGAGGGGCGGCTGACACCCTCCGAGGTAGCCAGGCAGCAGCGCTTGACTGGCCTGTGGTTCAACAAGTTAAACCTCCGCTTGCTCTCGGAGCTGGGGTGTGCAGACAGGAAGACGTCCTCATTGACAGAGATCTCCCTGTTGTTTGTCCGGCCTGAGACCTTTTTTCAATGACTGTTTGTCTTTGGGGGGGCCTAATGAGGGCCCCCCGGGCCGGGTGGGCCACCTCTGTTTGGTTTTTCTGCCTCCAGCTTTGCCTGACAGAAATAGAAGCCTTCGGGTTGTCTTGATCATGGCCAAGGGCTGAACTGTTGCAGCCACTGACGTGTAATGCATGCATCTCCAGGGAGAGGTGTTACTGATCATTTTCTCAACTACAAAATGGAGACAGACTGGACCAAATGATTTAAAAACAAAAGGATGCATTTTTAATCTGGTGGGTCTTATATTAACTTTTTTAAAAAAATGAGTGATTGTTCCTGAATGGGTGTAGGGGTATGAACCACGTGAATGGAAAAGAATTTGAAAGCCTACGATTCTGCTCTTGGTTCCAACATTTACAGGTTGCTCAAACCCCTTCCTCTGGGGGACAGGGGAGAGCCTGCCCCAGCATAGTTCACAACATTGGAACGGACACCTTGAGCAGATCAGTAGGCCTTCTACAGTAATTTTAAATTCGAGATGTGGCAGAGTTTTATTGTATTTATTTTTGGACGCTAATGGAACACTTCTACCTGCAGGATTTCATATGAAATCCTAGCTGGGAAATTAGGATGTTTCGGTACTTTTTTTCCCCCCCCCCCGACCATGTGCATGCAATCCATGCGGGCAAATTCCCATCAGAGTGCTTCTCTTCAGCTTCCAAATTGGACAATGGCCAAAGGAAGATGGGACGACGCTCCAGGGCTCTCCCTTTTCTTTCCTGTGGACCTGCAGGCCACAGAACTCACTACCCACTCCTGTGTGACATTTGTCTAAGTCATGACATCTCCTCCCTTCCCCACCAGGCCCAAAGTCAGAACATGAGATACAAGACTTCACTGGTGATGAGGAGACGTTTACGGCTGTACCGAAATACTCTGAAAGAGTTGGGTAAGTTCGCATCTTCTTTTAACCACTGACTCGCTGGAGCTCGGGGGAGGGCTGTTTTCCTGTGTGCCCACACACGTGAACGCACTCTGAATATATGAAGTCGTGTCTGGTCTTCTGCTGAGGTTTTGGGCTTGGATGTGCTTCTTGAGTTTCAGTGAGACTCGGTGAGCCACACACCTTGGTGCTGGCTGGGTTTGCACGCAACTCAATGACAAAACGTCCCCCTAGCAGCTGCTAACCGCCCCCCCCCATTGCCTTCCTCAGCTGAAGGCTTCCAGAATTAATATCTGACGACTCCTCTCGTCGTCGAAACAACCACCCCTGACCTTCTGCAGTTCCACGGTCGCATTATTCGATGACATATTCATCTTGAATTCATTTCCGGACGATTTGATTGGAATGAGGTTTGACATGTATTGGCTTCCATTAAAGACGCTGGCTTTGATCTCCGTGATGGGGTTTACACCGGGAGCAGGGACACCAGCCTTTTGCAATGTGGCAGTTTGGATGGACGGTCACACAATGGGGTGGTGTCTGGCCAGGGACTGACTGACAGCCACTCTGTCAGGAATACCTTCATTGTGAGGAATTTAATTTAATATTCCATTTCAAACAAGCATCTGATTTAGGGTTGGGTGTTTTCCCTTTCCAGGCCAGACTGTCCTCCTGCTTTCTACTCTACCACTAGCCCGGGGTTGGCTCCAGAGATGTCCCCCTGTTGGTAGGCAGGGTGCCCTTCTTGACAGAAGTTAAGTGAATAACGCAGGAAAAGGGCTCTGTTCTATTATTTGGGGATGATTTGATGGCTGAAGTCTCCAGAGAGTTGCGATGTGGTTCTTATGTAAATGTAATTGTCTCCACCCTTGAATGCTGTTTTGGGTAGATTTCTTTAGCAATGTCTCCTCATCTCCTGTTCAAAGACATACCACAGAAACATTGGCTGGAAATTAAATTCTATCCAAGCATATTTTCTTCCATGCTCTGGTCCATGAATGATGGTTGAAGCCCACCCACAACTCTCCAGAGCAGAGAAGAAGAGAATCCTTTCCCCTCCCCGCCCCCAGTCCTTTACAAAATCCTGATAGAACTCATCTTCTTGGCGCAGCTTGGGCTGGGGCCTGTGACTGACTGCAGGGGCTGTACTTCTTTCTTAAGACTAAATAGCAGCAACTGATGTCCATGAATGAAAAGCCTTCCCAGAGATACAGTTCACATGTGGTATGATCACCTAGTCATAGAGCCCAGGACGCGCTCGGGTGCCTGTAGAATTAGAAGAGGAAGATTCAGAATGTCCTGGGCCAGGCCCACAGCTCCTCAGCAGCACGGTAGCCGCGGATCATCTCCCTTCAGCGTTGTGTCAAAGATCAACACTGGGAGGAAACACAAAAAGAGCCCAGCCACCGACCTATACTCCCTCCACTTTCTCTTCCTTTCTCCCCGGCGGAGAGCTCAGGCGTTTCTGCCAGTCCTAGGAGGGGCTCTGACAGATGGCGGAGCCACCAAATGTCCTATTTCTGGAAAGTAGGGCTCCAGAGTTCCTTGTTTACACCATTCACGGTGAGCCCAGGTGCCTAGGCCATGATTCTGGGCACCGAGGGCACGGAGAAGGCTGGGGGCAGAATCTGAAGACTAGGCGAGGCTGGCGGTGGAGGCTGCTCCCCACGGCCAGCTCCAGAGCTTCCGGTGCTTTCTCTTGGACATCTGGTGAACACCCCAGGGCTGCACAATACTCCTTTTCTCTGAAAATTAAGCAGAGAAGGGACCCCCCCTCCCTGTTTGAACGCAAGGCAAGGTTAGGAATGGTGTATTCTCCAGCCAAAACATTGAATGGCGGGGGAAGGGGCCAGTGAGAGGCAGATTCGGAGGACCAGTGTGGGACGGGGTATCGCTTCTGGCAAACTCAGTCTTGGAATTCTGAGATCTTCTTGCTTCCTGAGATCTCCAAGGGGAATCCCCTGGAAGACACACACACCACACACACACACACACACACACAAACATACATACATACATACATACGTGTATGTATGTTTCCACGACATCTGTACTTCTATGCCTGAGGTATGGGTCAGTTTGATAACTGCGCAGGGGCTTCTTTGAGAGATACCTCTTGAAGACCCTGACCTAACCACCAAAGTTCCTTGTTTGGAAATATTCATGGGTTTAAAAACTAAACAAGACAGCACCCACCCCCCCCCTTTTTTTTAAATCCTGTGCCACTCCCTCTGGGAAAATGTCCTTGTAGGAATAAAAAAAATGTCAGGTCTCACGGCCCTGCTCATTCATGCAAACTGCCGGCCATATGTTACTAGGGAAGGTGTGAGGGCTGAGCACCTCTGTGACCCACGGGGTCGAATGACCTCTGACTACTGGAGAAACATCTACCCAGAATGGGTGCAGATGTTTGCCTGGCTCAAAGCGAAGGCAGCAGCGTCTGGAAGGGAGCTCCAGGGGGCCAGGCCTACTGTCAGTGATTTTTGGCTGATTCAGATGTGTCTACCCTTTTGCTGGTGGAGCAGAAAGTCATACACATGTTCATCGCTTTTCAAGGGCAAGTTTAGCCAGGAGAGAGAGTCTAGCAGACAGAATCCGCTTCTGTAGATAAAGCCCAGGTTGTGTTATGGCCAGCAGTCTACAGAGTCAGAGTTGAGAATTCAGGAGATCCAGAAACTTGGATGGGAAAAAGAAAAAAAAATTAAAGAAAGAATACATCTTCCCTTCTCACGCTGCTAATGGAAAAGCCACATTTTCCTCTGTTATGATTAAGAGCAGCACAGGACGTGGCGAGGCAATAGACAGACAGGCTCACCGGGCCTTTCCAGAAGTGTCTGCTGTCTAAAACAGATGTCTGTTCTGTCAGAGCTGAGATTCGAAGCTCCTGGTGATGGGGAAGGGCGGAGTGGGGGGGGGGGGAGTGTGTCAGTCCACACCACGGCCGCCCTTCCTTGCACGTTCCTTACGTTCAAGTGGAAGACAAACAGAATAATGGCTGGGCTGGGACAGAAGAGCACTGCTGCACACGCTGCCCGTGGTCAGTTCCTGGGGTGTGGAGGGATGGTAGGAGTCCCTCGCACAAGGAGGGCTGGAGAAGGAAGGCGGGGGACCTGGGTTTGGGGTTTTGTTTGTTTGTGTTTGGAGTTCTTCCTGAGCGTTTAACCTTGACTGCTCGGGACAGCTGCTTCTTTCCCGACCGGAAACAATTCACGGAGATTTGGAGCAGTCTTAGAGGAAGGGGACGCTCCTAGAGAGGCCAGGGAGTCCGCTTGGAAGGTTTCAACCCTGCTGGGGAAGGGGCGGGTGTGGAGAGCAGGAAGGGCCTGGTCTACCGTCCAACGCTCTCCTTCTTGAAAAGTGAAAAAGAAAAACCAAATGCACGCACAGAATGTGTTGATAATGGAGCTCTTCCTGCTGGAGAGGCAGAAGCTCAAATCTGAGAGACGATATTGTGGAGGCGAATACCTTCCTGGACCCGTCAGTACAGTAAAAGAGAAAGAAGACCTTCCTTCTTCTGTAAAACGGATCTCGTAGTGTCCAGTAGGCTTGGCTGCGGAGGGGCGACCCCCAGAGTGAGCCCCAACTTTTTTCCTCCGCAAGAAATTCCTTAGAATTTCTTTTAAAAAAATAATAATCCAGGACTTTGTGTGCCTGGGAGCTTTTTGTTTTGTTTTGTTTTTTTTTTCTGCAGTCAGGGAGGTCTGAATATTTTTGGCTGGCGTTTTTCAACCATGGGGAGCAGGAAGGGGTCGGGGCTGCAGCTTTTTAAATCTCTGGACAGACTGCAGCAGCTGACCCTGGCTGGTCCCGGCACACAAAGGACACTGCCTCCTGCTCAGGCCACACTCCACTGGACCAGAACTGAAGTTTTTCCTCCACTCACGGTCTCCCCCCCCCCCCAACGCCGCCACTGGGGGCCGCTGGATTTGAGGGCCAGGCTGGAGGGCCAGCTGCCCGCCCCCCCCCCAAGCCTCCCAGAGTCCTGGGACTGTGAAATGCATTCTCCACCACTGGCCAGGATGAAGACAGACAGGGACTGGGCCTGCGGGCAACAAGTGTCCTGAGCTGTTGGTGGACGCCATCTCCGGGCCTGGGCCGGGGCTAGAGCCTGGCGGCCTGGCGGCCTGGTGCCCAGTCCTGGCTGGGATCAGGGACCAGATGTTCAGCTGCAGAGTTGGAAGGTGGACACTGGCAGGAGGGGCTGGACGGACAGACTTAGCAGGGGTGAGGCCA